>NC_135233.1:735224174-735524174 GCF_051348905.1 Ranitomeya variabilis
TATATATACACTGCACAGTACCACTCCTCCTGTATATATACACTGCACAGTACCCTCCACCTGTCCTGTATATATACACTGCACAGTACCACTCCTCCTGTATATACACTGCACAGTACCACTCCACCTGTCCTGTATATATACACTGCACAGTACCGTTCCTCCTGTCCTGTATATATACACTGCACAGTACCACTCCTCCTGTATATATACACTGCACAGTACCACTCCTCCTGTCCTGTATATACACACTGCACAGTACCATTCCTCCTGTCCTGTATATATACACTGCACAGTACCACTCCTCCTGTATATACACTGCACAGTACCCTCCACCTGTCCTGTATATATACACTGCACAGTACCACTCCTCCTGTATATACACTGCACAGTACCACTCCACCTGTCCTGTATATATACACTGCACAGTACCATTCCTCCTGTCCTGTATATATACACTGCACAGTACCACTCCTCCTGTATATACACTGCACAGTACCACTCCTCCTGTCCTGTATATACACACTGCACAGTACCATTCCTCCTGTCCTGTATATATACACTGCACAGTACCACTCCTCCTGTATATATACACTGCACAGTACCACTCCACCTGTCCTGTATATATACACTGCACAGTACCACTCCTCCTGTATATACACTGCACAGTACCACTCCACCTGTCCTGTATATATACACTGCACAGTACCATTCCTCCTGTCCTGTATATATACACTGCACAGTACCACTCCTCCTGTATATATACACTGCACAGTACCACTCCTCCTGTATATACACTGCACAGTACCCTCCACCTGTCCTGTATATATACACTGCACAGTACCATTCCTCCTGTCCTGTATATATACACTGCACTGTACCACTCCTCCTGTATATATACACTGCACAGTACCCTCCTCCTGTCCTGTATATATACACTGCACAGTACCACTCCTCCTGTATATACACTGCACAGTACCCTCCACCTGTCCTGTATATATACACTGCACAGTACCATTCCTCCTGTCCTGTATATATACACTGCACAGTACCACTCCTCCTGTATATATACACTGCACAGTACCACTCCTCCTGTATATATACACTGCACAGTACCACTCCTCCTGTATATACACTGCACAGTACCCTCCACCTGTCCTGTATATATACACTGCACAGTACCATTCCTCCTGTCCTGTATATATACACTGCACAGTACCACTCCTCCTGTATATATACACTGCACAGTACCCTCCTCCTGTCCTGTATATATACACTGCACAGTACCACTCCTCCTGTATATACACTGCACAGTACCACTCCACCTGTCCTGTATATATACACTGCACAGTACCATTCCTCCTGTCCTGTATATATACACTGCACAGTACCACTCCTCCTGTATATATACACTGCACAGTACCACTCCTCCTGTATATATACACTGCACAGTACCACTCCTCCTGTATATATACACTGCACAGTACCACTCCTCCTGTATATACACTGCACAGTACCCTCCACCTGTCCTGTATATATACACTGCACAGTACCATTCCTCCTGTCCTGTATATATACACTGCACAGTACCACTCCTCCTGTATATATACACTGCACAGTACCCTCCTCCTGTCCTGTATATATACACTGCACAGTACCACTCCTCCTGTATATACACTGCACAGTACCCTCCACCTGTCCTGTATATATACACTGCACAGTACCATTCCTCCTGTCCTGTATATATACACTGCACAGTACCACTCCTCCTGTATATATACACTGCACAGTACCACTCCTCCTGTATATATACACTGCACAGTACCACTCCTCCTGTATATACACTGCACAGTACCCTCCACCTGTCCTGTATATATACACTGCACAGTACCATTCCTCCTGTCCTGTATATATACACTGCACAGTACCCTCCTCCTGTCCTGTATATATACACTGCACAGTACCACTCCTCCTGTATATACACTGCACAGTACCACTCCACCTGTCCTGTATATATACACTGCACAGTACCATTCCTCCTGTCCTGTATATATACACTGCACAGTACCACTCCTCCTGTATATATACACTGCACAGTACCACTCCTCCTGTATATACACTGCACAGTACCCTCCACCTGTCCTGTATATATACACTGCACAGTACCCTCCACCTGTCCTGTATATATACACTGCACAGTACCATTCCTCCTGTCCTGTATATATACACTGCACAGTACCACTCCTCCTGTGTATATATACACTGCACAGTACCACTCCTCCTGTATATATACACTGCACAGTACCACTCCTCCTGTATATACACTGCACAGTACCCTCCACCTGTCCTGTATATATACACTGCACAGTACCATTCCTCCTGCCAATCCTGTTCCTGTCCTGTTCTCGGATAGGCGACATTGGTCTTTGGGAGGGTTAATATTGGTTTATTATTTTCAGGAATACTATGGGAAAATAAAATATATATATATTGGAAAACACATTTAAATGGATTATACCAAGTAATCCCCTTTCCCGAGAACTTTGTAGTTGCTGGGGTCCGACCGCTGGGACCCCCATGATCTCGAGAACCGGCGCTCTAAAGAAGCGATCAATCGTGGGCACTGTGGCGACATTCACACATAGCTCTTCAAATAACGCCTTTAAGAGGAGCGTTGAAGGGCACAACACAGTATAGGAAAATCCACTGATCGGGTGTAGGGGGAGTGTTAAGGTACCGTCACACTCAGCGACGCTGCAGCGATATAGACAACGAGCCGATCGCTGCAGCGTCGCTGTTTAGGTCGCTGTAGAGACGTCAAACACAGCAGCTCCAGAACGATGCAGGAGCGATCCTGTGACGTAACGGCGACTCATTTATCGTTCTCACAGGTCGTTAGCTCCATGTTTAACATTGGTGACATCGTTGCTTTTGCTGTCAAACACGACGATACACGCCGACCTGACGACCAAATAAAGTTCTGGACTTCTAGCTCCGAACAGCGATATCACAGCGGGATCCAGATCGCTGCTGCGTGTCAAACACGACGAGATCGCTATCCAGGACGCTGCAACGTCACGGATCGCTAGCGATATCGTTGTAAAGTTGCTGAGTGTGAAGGTACCTTTATAGTCTGTGGGCTGGTGGGGTTTGTGTGGCATTGCTCCTTTTTTGTCCCAGTCCGGCCCTGGACAGCTCTGCAGGGAGGCTGCCATACTTTGTACTGGTTTTACTCCCTGCATATTGTGGGGCAGCTGAAGGCTTCAGGTAGCAGTGTCATCGCCCTGTGTTGTTCTGTAGCCCACATCCCCACACTGACTATATACAGTGGGCAACTAAGGGGTAGACAGCAGTTCCTTATGAATAGTAGGGTCAGTGGGTAAATGTGTCTACCTGTTTTACAATGGTATGGCCCAAATGTGAGCTGAGGTAAAACATTGCCAGAAGCTAAGAGGGACCAAACTTTCTTCTCTCTAGCCTCTGACATGTCCATACACAGGCACTAATGCCCTCACACTTCTGCCAGTATGTACTGCCGTGTGTGTGGCAGTAGTTTTTCTAATAGTCTTATCACACCTGTCTGCCTTACTTCCTTGAGGAGGGACGGGAACCAAAGTTGACGTGTTCTAATATTGAAATCCCATTTCCCAGCTCTGGAAATTCACCACTTACGGTTGGCGGATTGGCAGTGATTGCATGGCTTAGAGGAGCACACTTCCATTTATAAGGGGTTGTCCCCGTCAGGCTGGGTTTACAGGAGGGATACCCTCCGCGAGGCTGGAGGTTGTGGTGCGTATACAGAATGTAAACTTCACTCTTGTGAACCCAGCCTACAACTAATTATGTAATGGTGCATGTATTACTAATGCAGATGACGTTTGCGTGTGTCGCCATTTCTAATTCATCTATATATTTTACTATATTATACTGCTCTGTAGTAAGCTCCGTTCTGCGCCCATATGTCTGTAGTAAGCTCCGTTCTGCTCCCATATGTCTGTAGTAAGCTCCGTTCTGCTCCCATATCTCTGCAGTAAGCTCTGTTCTGCTCCTATATCTCTATAGGAAGCTCTGTTCTGCTCCAATATCTCTGTAGTAAGCTCGGTTCTGCTCCTATATCTCTATAGGAAGCTCTGTTCTGCTCCAATATCTCTGTAGTAAGCTCGGTTCTGCTCCCATATCTCTGTAGTAAGCTCGGTTCTGCTCCCATATCTCTGTAGTAAGCTCGGTTCTGCTCCCATATCTATGCAGCAAGCTCAGTTCTGTTCCCATATCTCTGTACCAGCCTGTTTTTAAAGCCTGTTATGTCTGCTGCTTTAATGCAATGGCCAAAAGTAAGCAGGGAAAAGGAGGGCCACCGCAACTCGAGGGCCACTGCCTTGTGATTGCCCCCCAGGCTGAAAAGTGCCAGCCAGCCCCTGCCCATGGGCATAACAGACAGCATACGGAAAACAAACTTCTTTGTGTATAAGGCTCCAACTTGGAGCTGTAGTTGTCCTTGCAGGACTAGACTGCTCTTTAGCAGGGTTCGGCCATTATCAGGCAACGCCCACACTGGGTTCTGGAGCTGAAGAACGGAGACCATACACCGACTCCGTATGACAGGCGGCTTAGACACACCAAAGCTCCCAGAAGGCAGAGAAACAGTCATTAACTTAGATGGAGAGGACGTACTCTCGCCAGGGGCAGCCTCTCCAACTGGCCCGAGGTTTTGGAGCTTAAGATCCCCTGGACAGAGGCCATCCAGGTGTTCCTCACAACAGCAGCGACATTGTATGCCCTTCTTATGGCTGATTTCAGGCTGCTGCTTTGCCAGCCCACTCTCATCAACCTTCTTAGGCTTCACACAGGTTGCTGCTTTAACGGGTAGAGGAACAGGAGGGTCACAGACGGTCATGGCTTGACGTGGGGGTTTCTTCACGGGTTTCGCCCGTCTGGAGCGCCTCTCGGATCTAGATGGGGAAGACTTAACAGGAGCAGCAGGACAAGGCTTGTCAAAGACTTTACGGAAGGCCACCAGGAAGGCCCCCAGGTTCATGACAATAGGATCCCCTGCTTCCCAGAGGGGAGTTATCCATATTAGAGCATCTTCGGCCAGGTAGGACATGATGTAACCCACCTTGACCCAGTCAGAGGGGAAACAAGCTGCATTCTGCAGGATGTAGCGTAAGCACTGCTTCAGGAACCCCTGGCATTCTTCAGGATTCCCATAGAACCTAGGTGGGTCAGCTGGGTAGTGCTCCTCCTCATAGGCCAGAAGTTGCTTGAAGAGAGCATTAGAGACAATAATTGGGTCAGAGGTCTCTTCAATCTGAACCACCCTTGGTGGAACAAATTTTTCAGGTTGCTCATACGGGCAGGAAAAAAGTTCATCATGCTCTGCGAGCGGTAGGACATGGGATACAGCGGAGGCCATGGCCTGTGCAAACTGTCATGCTCGCGCCCAGACTGGTTGGCGCGGGCGTGCGGGGAAGTGGCCCCACTGGACCACAGACCAAACCTCCCTGGAAGGGGCGTAACTAAGTAGCTTCCTAGGTGTTCGCTGGAGCCTCTGATGGTGAGGTCAGACTTGTGCAATAGGAAGCTACCAGGTACCACTCCAGGGTGGAGTCTGGTTGTGGCTGCTGATCCCACCGGGGAACGGAACATAGACAAGCAAGCGGGCACGGCTGGCACATAGGCAGGCAGACGGGTACAACAGGAACACTGTCAGGCAGGCGGGCACGGCTGGCTCTCTGGTAGGCAGGCGGGCACGGCTGGCTCTCTGGAAAGGCAGGTGGGCACGGCTGGCTCTCTGGCAGGACTGGTGGACAAGACTGGTACACTGGAAGAACCGGTCTGCAGGCAGGTATGTAGAACGGGTAAGAACCTGTTCAGACACGAGGACCTAGGAATAAGTAGATAAAGACCGCAAGAGCGGATGCAGAGCGAAAGCACAGGAGCTAGAGCCAAGAACAGAAATGCAGGAGGTGGAGCCAAGAGCAGGAGGCGGAGCCAAGTGCAAAACCGCAGGAGGTGGAGCCAAGAGCTGGAGGCAGAACCAAGTGCAAAACCGCAGGAGGTGGAGCCAAGAGCTGGAGGCGGAGCCAAGTGCGGACAGGCAGGAGGCGGAGCCAAGAGCTGGCGGCGGAGCCAAGTGCAGGAGAAGTAGAACCGCAAGGAGCGGAGCCAGGTAGAACCGCAAGGAGTGGAGCCAGGTAGAACCGCAAGGAGCGGAGCCAGGTAGAACCGCAAGGAGCGGAGCCAGGTAGAACCGCAAGGAGCGGAGCCAGGTAGAACCGCAAGGAGCGGAGCCAGGTAGAACCGCAAGGAGCGGAGCCAGGTAGAACCGCAAGGAGCGGAGCCAGGTAGAACCGCAAGGAGCGGAGCCAGGTAGAACCGCAAGGAGCGGAGCCAGGTAGAACCGCAAGGAGCGGAGCCAGGTAGAACCGCAAGGAGCGGAGAGGAGCTGCGGGAGGGGTCTCTGCAGCAAAGCTGAGCAGAGCCACAAGGAATGTGGAGAGAAGCTGCAGCAAGGGATAACTGCAACAGCAGAAGAAAAGCTGAGTAGAAAGGAGCAGAAACGCAGAAGTGAGGAGCAGAGGTAAAGTAACAAAGGTTCAGAGCAGGCAGAGCTGCAAGAGTGCGGAGTGTAAGCAGACTGAGAATACAAGGAAAGACAACAGGGAAGGAAGCCAAAGACTAGGAGACAGAGATAAGACTAAGTACAAACAAGGCAATGGAACAAGACACAAGGACAAAGACACTGGGACCAGGATATACTGCCTCCTGGTGGGCGGACAACAAGACCAAGGAAATAACACAGAGAATCCTCCAGAGAGGGAGTAACTCAGAGCAAGGCCAGGCAAACTCAGAAGCAAGACACTAACTGAGCTAACACATTGCACAGGCCCAGAACACTGGGTGGAGCTGAACTAAATACTGGAGGTCTCCTGACAATTGGTCAGGAACAGATTGGACAGATGCACCTGAATCCTATAAGAACCAGAGAGTTCAGGCGCCGCCCCTCTATACACAGAACTATGAAGCATGCAGAGAGCAGAGACACAGAACATGGAGCTGGCAAGAAACAGAAACCACATCATGGCCTGGAGCAGTGGGTAAGATAGTGTGAGAAATGCGAGGCCATGCCGTGATGCCAGCAGAGTTGTTACAATCTGGATGATCCAGAGGAGGCATGGCAGAAGATCATGTGGTCATATGAGACCAAAATAGAACATTTTGGTATACGCTCCATTCGCCGAGTTTGTAGGAAGGAGAAGGATAAGTACATCCCCATTAACACCGTCCCAACCGTGAAGCATGGTTGTGGAAACATCATACTTTGGGGGTGCTTTCCTGCAAGTGGGACAGGATGACTGAACCGTATTGAAGGGATTTTGACAAACAACCTTCGTAAGTAAAATCATTGAAGATGGGTTGTGGCTGGTCTTAATGACCTTAAACACACAGCATGGGCAACTAAGGAATGGCCCAGTAAGAATCATTTCAAGATCTTGGAGTGACCTAGCCAGTCTCCAGACATGAACCCAATAAAAAATCTTTGGAGGGAGCTGAAACTCATTGTTGCCCAGTGACAGCCCTGATACCTGAAAAATCAGTAGAAGATCTGTATGGAGGAGCGGGCCAAAATTCTTGCTGCACTGTGTGCAAATTTGGTCAATAATTACAGGAAACATTTGACCTCTGTAATTGCAAACAAAGGTTTCTGTACCAAATATTAAGTTCTGTTTTTCTGTTGTATCAAATACTTACTTCATGCAATAAAATGCAAATTAATGATGTAAACATTATACAATGTGATTTTCTGGATTTTTTTTAAAGATTCTGTCTCTGACAGTTGAAGTGTACCTAATTATAAAAATTACAGACCTTGCCATTCTTTGTAGGTGGGAAAACTTGCAAAATCGTCAGTGTATCAAATACTTATTTTCCCCATTCTATATTGTCGTCCATCTGTCAGATTTTAATTTGTTACTTGATGTGGTAACCGCCCAGTGATGTAAATCAATATGTTACATTTATCACAACAATGGAAATATATCTGCCATAACTGTAGGATCCTTGCTGTTCATAAAAACAACAATATTATCTGTTTGCAGTTCTGTGACATAGAGTGGCAAGGGCCATAAATCTGTCACCTCCCACATTCTTCTGCAAGCTGTGCCAAGCTGTGGGAATTCATGTCTGCAATCCATCAGATAACCCACTTTAATTACGTGTTTGCAGCAGGAGGGTTCCAGCTGCACTGAGGTCACTATGAGAACTATGAGATGGCTTTATAGATTTTACAATTGCATCTATGATAATAATTTGTTTTTGCATCGCCCTATTCTGAGAGCTGTAACTTTTTTATTTTTCTACTGAATGATCCATATTAGGGCTTGCTTTATAAGGGACAATTTGGCTTTTTTTTACGCATTACTTTTTGATCGCTTTTTAATCAATTTTTTGTGTCAAGGTAATGAAAAAACAACTTTTTGAGCATGTTTTTATTATTTTAATTTTTTCTAATGGTGTTCGTTGTACGGAATAACATGACAGTTTTATATTTTGTTTCATTCCAAACACAGGAATGCCAATGATGTAAGTGTTTTGTTTATTTTTATTTTAACGCAAACGCTGTATTTTTAGTGACAAAATTGTTTTTGTGCGCTTTTTGTGTGTTTTTGTATTAGACTTTTCTTGCACATTTTACTTCACCTTTTTTACTTTTTCACTTAGACCCACTGTGGGACATGAATATTGTTTACTTTGATTGCTGGTCTCATACACTGCCGTACTTGAGTACGGCAGTCTATGAGACCTGTTAGTTCTTCACTGACACAGCCTCTTAGACCCTGCTCATAGTCATCAGATTACCTCTGAGTGCCATGGCTCTAGTGATTACAATCACAAGGGCACAATAATCTTAAAAGGAGGTGTTTTAACTCCCTTTAAACCACTTAGATGCTGGTATTTTGATTGACTGCAGTATTTCAGGGTTTAATCAGTCTCAATAAGTTCCAAAACCGAGGGAGTATTGTATTGGGAAAAAGTTAAGCAACTGTGGTAAAAAATGCAGCAAAGTAAGAATACAAGTATTAATAGTTTAGTTTTATCAACAAAACGCAAACTAAGTAAACAAAAGGGAAATCTAAATCAAATCAAATAAATATTTGTTGTGACCACCATTTGTCTACTAAAAGAGCATCAAAGCACTCATTCTTCTCAGTACACTTGCATACAGTTTAAGGAACTTAGCAGGAAATTGTTCTAAATACCTGGCATAACTAACCAAAGATCTTCTGTGGTGTAAGATTGCTCTTACTGAGTGTATTGGGTGACACTCGCTTGGCACGGGATTAACGTACCAGAAGAACCAAATTCATATAAAATTAACAATTTTATTAACAAAGAGAATACATAAATAGTAAAAAAGAGATCATAGGGAGATGACAAAGGACTCACCAAAATAAGGTGGCAAGGCAGTACCCTCTAGGCAACTAATAGTTAGATAATAGCTCAAAAGTGCCAGTGCATTGTGCAAAAATTTAGAATATATACCAATTGTAAGAGATGCAAAGAACACCAGAAAAATACATGGTTGCCACAGCATAACCTATGCATAACAGGAGAGCATAAACCAAGTGGAAATAGTGGTATAATTACCTGAGGGACCACAATGCCACCCACCCCAACGCGCGTTTCGGCGCCGTGCCTTCTTCCGGGGGTATGGCATCATGGGACATAGTGAGTAATTTATAGGGCTGTGAAGCCAATCATCATGTAGATAACAAAATGTGAACCATACTGCGGCGCATGCGCCATCAGACCGCATCCGGAGCCAAGACAACGCCAAGGGCGTCAGAGCGGGGAGGAAGTCCCCGTCACCCAGACCCCGCCCACATGAAAACACGTGACCGGAATCAGGTGACCGGAGACAAATAACCCCAGCCCGGAGAGAAGCCGCCAGCGTTGCCCGGCAACAGAGCGCTGACGCGCATGCGCACATGGCACGCATAAATGTAACGAAGATCAGCTTAAGGTATGGGCATAAAAACAAAACAATCCAGCAGAAACTAATGGCGTCCCAGCGGTATAAATATATACTAAGCTTTAGAAGGAATTACCCATAACACAGGAGGAAAAATAAGAAGGATAACAGAACTAAGGATAAAAAAGAAAAAAAGTCAAGTGTGGTGACAGTGACATTATAAGGTGTTATCAGTGTAAAAATGATGTATATTATAAAAAGAAGTAAATAAAGTGCATCAAATAAAATATATAAAAAAGACATTAAGAATATTAAAATGTGATGTTAAGACACTGCGAAAAATAAGTGAAAGAGCATGAAACATTACAACAATGGCATAAAGACCATCAATAATACAACATAGACATAAAAATAGTGAAAGACACCGGACAAATGTGCGTCCATAGATGTGCAAACGATGCGTTAATCTTCATGAAACATTCATGATTGTCCATAGGATGGAAAACCTCCTTAAATCCAAGGAAACCCTCAAAGCATAGGCGCCAAATACTGGAAATGACATGAAATTAAGTACCTGAAACACATATTAAAAAACATGATTAAAAAATGCCATTAAAAAGCATGAGAACAAAGATCACAGGAAAGGAGCAAAGCTCAGAGTCTCATTTAAACCACGAGGCTGTAGTGTGTGAAGCCTCTAAATCCACCGTGATTCTCTCTGTGCCAAATGTCTACTCAAATTACCACCCCGTAAATTAGTAATTAATCGGTCTATCCCCTTAATTCTAAATCCAGAGGGATCACACGAGTGATATAACTTGAAATGCCTCGGGATCGTTTTTAGGCACTCCACATTGTCCTCTTTAGCCGCCGCCAAGATGTCCCGAACATGTTCACGTGCCCTGACCTTTAGGGCCCGTGTAGTTAGCCCTATATAAATCTTTTTGCAGGGATAGGATCCATGATATACCACCATAGTGGTTGAACAGTTAATTGCATGCGTGATGACAAATTCATGGTCATCAGAGGACAAAAAGTGGGTAGCATGGTCAATGTTGGAACAAGCCACACACTTCCCACAGGGTTTACATCCCCACTGGGGGTGAACATTGTTGGGCCTACTTGAAAAGATTGAGGGAGGGGGAGTTGGTGGCATATAGCTCCTCACCAAGTGGTCACCTAAGTTTCTAGATCTGCGAGCCGTAACAGAAGGAAACGATGGTAAGTATTGTCTTAATATTGGGTCAGCAAGTAAGATAGGCCAATATTTGGCTAGCACATCAGACATTTCCTTCCACCGGGAATGATACTGTGTAATCTGTTGTGAACTCTATTTCTGGGCTCCCTCTAGTGGTCACAAGCGGTACTGTGTAGTGTTGTCATTCTGCAGGTTGGCTTCATCAGCTGGTTCGTTATCCTTGGTTGGTTTTCTATTTAGCCCACCTGGATACTCAGTTCCTTGCCTGCTATCAATGTATTCAGTGCTCTTCAGATTCCGTGTGTCTACCTTGCTCCCAGTCTCTCCAAGACAAGCTAAGTTTTTGTTTGATCATTTTTTGATTATCAGTGTTCATTATGTTTTTAGTCCAGCTCGCTAAAATGTGATTTCTTCGCTTGCTGGTTGCTCTAGGGGACTGAGTTTCTCCCCCCACACCGTTAGTTGGTGTGGGGGTTCTTGAAATCTCAGAGTGGATATTTTGTAAGGGTTTTTTACTGACCGCATAGATTCCCTTTTCTATTTTTCTGCTATCTAGTATTAGTGGGCCTCATTTGCTGAATCTGCTTTCACCCCTGTGTATGTGCCTTCCTCTTACCTCACCGTTATTATTTGTTGGGGGCTTCTATATCTTTGGGGATTATTTCTCTGGAGGCAAGAGAGGCCTTTCTTTCTCTCTAGGGGTAGTTAGTTCCTTAGGCTGGCTCGAGACGTCTAGGAATTCAGGCACGTTCACCGGCTACTTCTAGTGTGTTTGGTTAGGTTCAGATTTGCGGTCAGTCCAGCTTGCCACCTCCCTAGAGCTTGTCCTATGTTTGTTACTTAGCTGGAGTAATTTGTGATCCTCAACCACTAAGGATCATAACAGTAATCAATCTCACCTGATTGGTAGTTTTACTTTCTTTGGAAGAGAACAAAAGATGGTGACGATCTGAGTGTTTGGCCCTATTATAAGCCTTCTTAATACTTCTTTTGCTATAGCCCCGGTCCAAGAACTGGTTCTTCAAGTCTTCTGCGTGGATTTCAAATTATTCATTTGTCGCGCATATCCGCTTGAGCCGGAGAAATTGACCAATGGGTACGGCACCAATCACATGGGGTGGGTGGGAGGAAGAGGCGTGTAATAGAGTTCACAGACGTATCCTTACGAAAAACACTGGTCAACAGCAGGCCGTCCGCATTTCTCTCCACCAGGACATCTAAAAAATCAACCCGAAAAAAATCAAATTTATGAGTAAGGTGTATATTCAACTGATTCTTATTCAAATCCTGAACAAAACTTTGTAACTCAGATGATGTACCTCGCCAGATCAGGAAAATATCATTGATGTAGCGGGTCCAAAGTACGACCCGCTCCATCGATGGACCCCGATCTGACGAGAAAAGATCCCTCTTCCACAGCCCCAGGAACAAATTGGCGTACAAAGGCGCACAGGCCGCGCCCATTGCTGTTCCCTGGAGCTGCAGGTAGAAGGATCCATTAAAAAGAAAAAAGTTGTGAGTCAAAAGAAAATTTAAAAGCTGAGACAAAAAATCAATGTCACTGGGGGAGAGACTGGTCATGGATAAAAAATGCGAGACGGCTCTCAAGCCATCCTGGTGGCGAATATTCGTATAAAGAGACTCTACATGCATGTGACCAGGAGCATATCCTCATCAACATGGATGGAGTCAATCTTTTTAAGAAAATCAGATGTATCTTTGAGGTAAGAAGGAATAGTCTCCACCAGGGCCTTGAGAAAGAAGTCAATGTATTTCCCAATGTTATCCGTAAGTCCACCCACCCCAGAAATGATGGGCCTACCTGGAGGTGTCTAGGGATGCTTGTGAACCTTAGGAAGCAAGTACAGGGTTGGAATACAGTGGTCCTTGCTCATCAAAATATCACGAACTTGTGTAGTGATGACACCATCCGAAAGAGCCCTCTGTAGAATCTTAGATAACTCTTCTCTAAATGAAATTAAATGGTTAAATGTCAACCTCTTATAGCACAGGGGATCCTTAAGGAGACGTTGTGCTTCAGCCAAATAGAGTTTCTTTAGCCAGATTACAATGTTCCCCCCCTTATCTGCTGGTTTAATAACAACGTCCTCAAGTTGTTTAAGTTTCTTAATGGCTTGTTTTTCAACTGAGGACAGGTTATTATACTTAATAGACGTTGGAATTGATTCAAAATCATGAGAAACCAATTTAACAAAAATGTCCACACTGGGGCATAAAGACAAGGGGGGGAAACTTTCTGGATTTAGGGTATAAAGATGGAGGCACCTTACCCAAAGAAGGATTTAAATGTTCACGGGCCAATTCTTCCAATGTTTGTAATGCCAATTGTTCCTCCGGTAGTGGAAAGGCCTGTTGAAGATCCTCATTATGGTGCCACTTCTTAAAAAGTAAGGATCGCGCAAACATATGTAGATCTTTATAACACGCCTCTTCCTCCCACCCACCCCATGTGATTGGTGCCGTACCCATTGGTCAATTTCTCCGGCTCAAGCGGATATGCGCGATGAATGAATCATTTGAAATCCACGCAGAAGACTTGAAGAACCGGTTCTTGGACCGGGGCTATAGCAAAAGAAGTATTAAGAAGGCTTATAATAGGGCCAAACACTCAGAACGTCACCATCTTTTGTTCTCTTCCAAAGAAAGTAAAACTACCAATCAGGTGAGATTGATTACACAGTATCATTCCCGGTGGAAGGAAATGTCTGATGTGCTAGCCAAATATTGGCCTATCTTACTTGCTGACCCAATATTAAGACAATACTTACCATCGTTTCCTTCTGTTACGGCTCGCAGATCTAGAAACTTAGGTGACCACTTGGTGAGGAGCTATATGCCACCAACTCCCCCTCCCTCAATCTTTTCAAGTAGGCCCAACAATGTTCGCCCCCAGTGGGGATGTAAACCCTGTGGGAAGTGTTGTGAATTCTGCTTTTGGGCTCCCTCCGGTGGTTGTAGGTGGTAATGCAGTTGTCCCTGAGTTGCAGTCCTGGTCAGGTGTATCTGCTGATTGCAGTTCTGACTGGGGTATTTAGGCGTGCAGGATTCATTAGTCCTTGCCAGTTGTCCATGGTTGTTGGGAGGTTTTGGTCCTGGTTTGGTTCCTTCTGCCTTCTGCCAAATCAGCAAAGATAAGTGTCTGGTTTTGGTTTCTGTGGCACACATGCTGTGTGCTTAATAATTCTGTGCTATTCAGTGTTTTTTTTTGTCCAGCTTAGATTGTGTCAGTATTTTCTCAGTCTTGTTGGATTCTCTGGAGTGGCAGATATACATTCCATGTCTTTAGTTAGATTGTGGAACCTTTTGTATTATCTGCTGTGGATATTTTTGGAAGGGTTTTAATACTGACTGCTTAGTATTCTGTCCTATCTTTCCCTATTTAGCTAGAGTGGCCTCTTTTGCTGAATCTTGTTTTCTACCTGCGTGTGTCTTTCCTCTCCTACTCACAGTCAATATTCGTGGGGGGGCTGCCTATCCTTTGGGGTTCTGCTCTGAGGCAAGGTAGTATTCCTATTTCCATCTATAGGGGTATTTAGTCCTCCGGCCTTGTCGAGGTGTCTAGGGTTTGTTAGGCACACCCCACGGCTACATCTAGTTGCGGTGTAAGTTCAGGTTTTGTGGTCAGTACAGTTTCCACCTACTCCAGAGAAAGTTCATGCGGCTCCAAAGTCACCGGATCATAACAGTACAACTGGCCCACTATGAGTTAAATGCATCTCAGAAGAAGGGAAGAAAGGTGTTGAGCCATTTTTTTTTCTGCAGTTTGCTGTGCCTTTTCTTCCCTCTTTTTCTCTGGGTGGCTAAGGAGTCTTGTGTTAGCATGGATGTTCAGGAATTAGCTTCTCGTGTAGACCAGCTTGCTGCTAGGGTACAGGGAATTTCTGATTATATTGTTCAGACTCCTGTTTTAGAGCCGAAGATTCCTACTCCTGATTTGTTTTTTGGTGACAGGTCCAAATTTTTGAGTTTTAAAAACAACTGTAAATCGTTTTTTGCTTTGAGACCTCGATCCTCTGGGGATTCTATTCAGCAGGTTAAAATCGTCATTTCCCTGCTGCGTGGTGATCCACAGGATTGGGCGTTTTCCCTGGAATCTGGGAATCCGGCTTTGCTTAATGTAGATTCCTTTTTTCAGGCTTTAGGACTATTATATGATGAACCTAATTCTGTGGATCAAGCGGAGAAGACCTTGTTGGCCCTATCTCTGGGTCAAGAGGCGGCAGAATTGTATTGTCAGAAATTTAGAAAATGGTCTGTGTTGACTAAATGGAATGATGATGCTTTGGCTGCAATTTTCAAAAAGGGTCTTTCTGAATCCGTTAAAGATATTATGGTGGGGTTTCCCACGCCCATCGGTCTGAGTGATTCTATGTCTTTGGCCATTCAGATTGATCGGCGCTTGCGGGAGCGCAGAACTGTGCGCGCTGTGGCATTGTCCTTAGAGCAGAGTCCTGAGCCAATGCAGTGTGATAGGATTCTGTCTAGGACAGAACGACAGGGACTCAGACGTCAGAATAGGTTGTGTTATTATTGTGGCGACTAGTGTTGAGCGATACCGTCCGATACTTGAAAGTATCGGTATCGGAAAGTATCGGCCGATACCGGCAAAGTATCGGATCTAATCCGATACCGATACCCGATACCAATACAAGTCAATGGGACTCAAGTATCGGACGGTATCCCTCATGGTTCCCAGGGTCTGAAGGAGAGGAAACTCTCCTTCAGGCCCTGGGAACCATATTAATGTGTAAAAGAAAGAATTAAAATAAAAAATATTGCTATACTCACCTCTCCGACGCAGCCTGGACCTCACCGAGGGCACCGGCAGCGTTGTTTGCTTAAAATGCGCGCTTTTCCTTCCTCCCGTGACGTCACGGCTTGTGATTGGTCGCGTGCCGCCCATGTGGCCGCGACGCGACCAATCACAGCAAGCCGTGACGTAATTTTCAGGTCCTGAATGCCGAATTCTAGGCATTCGAGATTTTAAAATTACGTTCCGGCTTGTGATTGGTCGCGTCGCGGTCACATGGGCGACGCGACCAATCACAAGCCGTGACGTCACGGGAGGCAGGAAACGCGCGCATTTTAAAATTACGTCCCGGCTTGTGATTGGTTGCGTGCCGCCCATGTGACCGCGATGCGACCAATCACAGCAAGCCGTGACGTAATTTCAGGTCCTGAATGCAGAATTCTGCATTCAGGACCTGAAATTACGTCACGGCTTGCTGTGATTGGTCGCGTCGCGGTCACATGGGCGGCACGCAACCAATCACAAGCCGGAACGTAATTTTAAAATCTCGAATGCCTAGAATTCGGCATTCAGGACCTGAAAATTACGTCACGGCTTGCTGTGATTGGTCGCGTCGCGGCCACATGGGTGGCACGCGACCAATCACAAGCCGTGACGTCACGGGAGGAAGGAAAAGCGCGCATTTTAAGCAAACAACGCTGCCGGTTCCCTCGGTGAGGTCCAGGCTGCGTCGGAGAGGTGAGTATAGCAATATTTTTTATTTTAATTCTTTCTTTTACACATTAATGTTGTTTCGATACCGATACCCGATACCACAAAAGTATCGGATCTCGGTATCGGAATTCCGATACCCGCAAGTATCGGCCGATTCCCGATACTTGCGGTATCGGAATGCTCAACACTAGTGGCGACGCCTCTCATGTCATTTCAGTCTGCCCTAAACGGACAAAGAGGATCACTAGTTCATTTACCATCAGTACTGTACAACCTAAATTTCTGTTATCGGTGTCCCTGATCTGCTCATTGTCATCATTTTCTGTCTTGGTGTTTGTGGATTCAGGCGCCGCTTTGAATTTAATGGACCTTGAGTTTGCCAGGCGTTGTGGTTTTCCCTTGCAGCCCTTGCAGAACCTTATTCCTTTAAGGGGCATTGATGCTACACCTTTGGCTAAAAATAAGCCCCAGTTTTGGACACAGGTGACCATGCGCATGGCGCCAGCCCATCAGGAAGATTGTCGATTTCTGGTATTGCATAATTTACATGATGCTATCGTGTTGGGTTTTCCGTGGTTGCAGGTACATAATCCTGTGTTGGATTGGAAATCTATGTCTGTGACTAGTTGGGGTTGTCAGGGTGTTCATAATGATGTTCCTTTAATGTCCATCTCCTCTTCTTCCTCTTCCGGAATTCCAGAGTTTTTGTCTGATTTTCAGGATGTATTCGATGAGCCCAAGTCCAGTTCTCTTCCACCACACAGGGACTGTGATTGTGCTATTGATTTGATTCCAGGCTGTAAGTTTCCTAAGGGCCGACTCTTCAACCTGTCTGTGCCGGCACATACCGCTATGCGGAGTTATGTTAAGGAGTCTTTGGAGAAAGGGCATATTCGGCCATCTTCTTCACCGATGGGAGCGGGATTTTTTTTTTTGCTAAGAAGGATGGCTCCTTGAGACCCTGTATTGATTATCGCCTCTTGAATAAGATCACGGTCAAGTTTCAATACCCTTTACCTTTGCTTTCCGATTTGTTTTCTAGGATTAAGGGGGCTAGTTGGTTTACGAAGATTGACCTTCGGGGGGCGTATAATCTTGTTCGTATTAAGCAGGGTGATGAATGGAAAACTGCGTTCAATACGCCCGAAGGCCATTTTGAATACCTTGTGATGCCGTTTGGGCTCACTAATGCTCCATCTGTTTTTCAATCTTTCATGCATGATATCTTCCGGACTTATATTGATAAATTCTTGATTGTATATTTGGACGATATTTTGATTTTTTCTGATGATTGAGAGTCTCATGTGGAACAGGTCAGGATGGTATTTCAGATCCTTCGTGACAATGCTTTGTTTGTGAAGGGGTCTAAGTGTCTTTTTGGGGTGCAGAAGGTTTCTTTTTTGGGTTTTATTTTTTCTCCTTCATCTATTGAGATGGATCCGGTTAAGGTTCAGGCCATTCATGATTGGATTCAACCCACGTCCGTAAAGAGCCTTCAGAAATTTTGGGGTTTTGCAAATTTTTATCGCCGTTTCATTGCTAACTTTTCCAGCGTGGTTAAACCCTTGACCGATTTGACGAAAAAAGGCGCGGATGTGGCGAATTGGTCCTCTGCGGCTGTTTCTGCCTTTCAGGAGCTTAAACGTCGATTTACTTCTGCTCCGGTGTTGCGCCAACCGGATGTTTCCCTTCCGTTTCAGGTTGAAATTGACGCTTCTGAGATTGGCGCAGGGGCCGTTTTGTTCCAGATAGATCATGTTGGTTCCTTGACGAAACCGTGTGCATTCTTTTCCCGCAAATGTTCACCTGCTGAACGCAATTATGATGTCGGCAATCGGGAGTTGTTGGCTATGAAGTGAGCATTTGAGGAGTGGCGACATTGGCTTGAGGGAGCTAAGCACCGTATTGTGGTCTTGACCGATCATAAGAATTTGATTTACCTCGAGTCTGCCAAGCGGCTGAATCCTAGACAGGCTCGATGGTCCTTGTTTTTTTCCCGTTTTGATTTTGTGGTCTCGTATCTTCCGGGTTCCAAGAATATTAAGGCTGATGCCCTTTCTAGGAGTTTTTTGCCTGATTCTCCTGAGGTCCTTGAACCGGTTGGCATTCTGAAAGAAGGGGTGGTTATTTCTGCTATTTCCCCTGATTTACGACGGGTTCTTCAGGAATTTCAGGCTGACAGACCTGATCGTTGTCCAGTGGGGAAACTGTTTGTTCCTGACAGATGGACTAGTAGAGTGATTTCTGAGGTTCACTGTTCTGTGTTGGCTGGTCATCCTGGTATTTTTGGTACCAGAGACTTGGTTGGTAGGTCCTTTTGGTGGCCTTCTTTATCACGTGATGTGCGTTCTTTTGTGCAGTCCTGTGGGATTTGTGCGCGGGCCAAGCCTTGTTGTTCCCGTGCTAGTGGGTTGCTTTTGCCATTGCCGGTCCCTGAGAGGCCCTGGTCGCATATTTCTATGGATTTTATTTCAGATCTTCCGGTTTCCCAGAGGATGTCGGTTATCTGGGTTGTTTGTGACCGGTTTTCTAAGATGGTTCATTTGGTGCCTTTGCCTAAATTGCCTTCCTCTTCAGATTTAGTTTCGTTGTTTTTTCAGCATGTGGTTCGTTTGCATGGTATTCCGGAGAATATTGTGTCTGACAGAGGTTCCCAGTTTGTTTCTAGGTTTTGGCAAGCCTTTTGTGCTAGGCTGGGCATTGATTTATCTTTTTCCTCTGCATTTCATCCTCAGACAAATGGCCAAACCGAGCGAACTAATCAGACCTTGGAGACTTATTTGAGATGCTTTGTGTCTGCTGATCAGGATGATTGGGTGGCCTTTTTGCCATTGGCCGAGTTTGCCCTTAATAATCGGGCTAGTTCGGCTACTTTGGTTTTGCCTTTTTTTTGTAATTTTGGTTTTCATCCTCGTTTTTCTTCTGGGCAGGTTGAGCCTTCTGACTGTCCTGGTGTGGATTCGGTGGTTGACAGGTTGCAGCAGATTTGGGCTCATGTGGTGGACAATTTGGTGTTGTCTCAGGAGGAGGCTCAACGTTTTGCTAACCGTCGTCGGTGTGTTGGTTCCCGGCTTCAGGTTGGGGATCTGGTCTGGTTGTCTTCCCGTCATGTTCCTATGAAGGTTTCTTCTCCTAAGTTTAAAGAAGTTGTCCACTACTATAAAGTTTTTTTTTTTTTTTCATAAATCTTGCTATTATGGGCCACTGAAAACATCTACTGTGTTTATTTTAACAATATTACCTGTTATCATGCTGTAGCAGCACATCTTCAGTGCTGGATTCAGCTCTCATGGGGTTAATCGACTACTTCCTTATTGTGCCCTAATACTACAAGTTCCATGATGCTTTGCACTGTCCTCTAAGCCCGAACTTAGCACACCCACTCCAAAACACACCCAAACCCCTCCCTCCTCTCCCTCCTCTCTGTTCAGGCTGATGAGGAGAGGTCACATCTTGGTCACAAGCTGTAAAGCCGCACCAAGAACTGCACAACCATGGTGATCAAGCTTTTAGCTTTTTTTCTTTCTCATCTATTTCATAGTATATATAGTTTAGTATACATATGATATACTGTAAAGAGATCCTACTGCGTATATGTCTTAGATATGTAAATTACACAGTACATGTGTGGTTATATGTGTCCATCTACATACGCTTGTGTGCATGTATATATTATGTGTGTTCTTATTTTACACTATTTGTGCTCATATACAGGAGAGGCCCCAGTTTCAGAAACAATATATGGGCCATTTGCAGAAATAACAGCTCATCCTAAGTCACAATTCCACCTGCTTTCGAGGTAGAAATGGCCCCCATTGCATTTTAGCTGCACAGATTGCACCAATATGCGATCACACCTTTTATATACACACCAATATATACTTCTATGTGTATGTATGGAATAAATTATTTATTCATATACATACACTTTAATATTTTGTTGCAGTGATATATACATACATATAGAACTTTGAAGGGTTTGTCCACTATTCTAACAACCCCCTCTCAGTCTGTATGTTTACTAGATTCCAGTGCCTGCACGTTCCAATAGTGTCGGCGCGGTGTCTCGCAGCGATTGTACCTGTGGTCAATCAGTGGCCGCATCACTCTCACCACCTTCTAAGCAAACTCTTATATCTGTAGGAAGTGAGTGTTGCTGCATTTTTTTTAAGAATTACCAAATGTAAGCCACTTCTTCCTAAGGCGAAGACAGTGAAGCAGCCACTGATTGTCCACAGGGTTCACATAATGACACTGACACAAATTCTCCGTGAGAGAAACCGTGGTGACAACATTGGGAGTATTCAAATCACATCCTTGTATTCACTCTCTGAGTGTAATATGAGTAACCAAAAATCTGCATTCACACTGAGAAATTACAGATTTGTAGACTGTAGTCTACACTGTGCATTTTATAGATTCAAAACAGTTTTAGTATCATATATTAAAGGGATTGTTCAGTACTTGTCCATTACTTTATATTTATGGTCTTTACTTTGGTTATGTCATCACTGGGATTGCGATAACCATATCTTCCACCCTCACCGATGATGCGTTTTTATAGAAAAAAAACTGAAAAAACACCCACCACCATCAGGGTGATAAAGGGATCCAAACCCTAACCCTACCCCTAACCTCACCCCTAACCGTTTAATGAACATTTTCTGACAGTCATAGTGCCACGATATTTCAGTGCCACGTATTTCAGTGCCACGTATATAAGTGCCACGTATGTAAGTGCCACGTGCCATGTATATAAGTGCCACGTATGTAAGTGCCACGTATGTAAGTGCCACGTATGTAAGTGCCACGTATCTAAGTGCCACGTATGTAAGTGCCACGTATTTCAGTGCCACGTATTTAAGTGCCACGTACCACGTATGTAAGTGCCACATATGTAAGTGCCACGTATGTAAGTGCCACGGATTTCAGTGCCACGGATTTCAGTGCCACGGATTTCAGTGCCACGGATTTAAGTGCCACGGATTTAAGTGCCACGGATTTAAGTGCCACGTGCCACGTATGTAAGTGCCACGTATGTAAGTGCCACGTATGTAAGTGCCACGTATGTAAGTGCCACGTATGTAAGTGCCACGTGACACGTATTTCAGTGCCACGGATTTAAGTGCCACCTATTTCAGTGCCACGTATATAAGTGCCACGTATGTAAGTGCCACGTATATAAGTGCCACGTATATAAGTGCCACGTATTTAAGTGCCATGTATGCAAGTGTGATGTATGTAAGTGCCACGGATTTAAGTGCCACCTATGTAAGTGCCACGTATTTCAGTGCCACGTGCCACATATTTCAGTGCCACGTATGTAAGTGCCACGTGCCACGTATTTCAGTGCCACGTATTAAAGTGCCATGTATTTCAGTCCCACTCCCGTGTAGCGGTGGGATATGGGGTAATAAGGGGTTAATGTCACCTTGCTATTGTAAGGTGACATTAAGCCGGGTTAATAACGGAGAGGCGTCAATAAGACGCCTATCCATTATTAGTCCAATAGTAAGAAAGGGTTAATGAAACACACACACATTAGGAAAAAGTATTTTAATATTCTTCATTTAACCATACTTACCATACTCCAGCACCTGCAAAAAAGTAAAATAATAAACCGTATACTACCTGTCCGCCGTAGTCCAATTAATAACGAGTGTCCCACGACGATCTCCCCTATAGAACAGTGACATCGGGTGATGTCACTGCTCTATAGGACCCTCAGTGACACACTGACAGGAGACA
This sequence comes from Ranitomeya variabilis, assembly GCF_051348905.1. Classification (NCBI taxonomy): domain Eukaryota; kingdom Metazoa; phylum Chordata; class Amphibia; order Anura; family Dendrobatidae; genus Ranitomeya; species Ranitomeya variabilis. Next base: position 735,246,579 of record NC_135233.1, read on the forward strand.
ATGGCTCCTGCAGTGCATCACTGAGAGGTTACTATAGTTCACTGGTCTCACTTTATGGCAAAAAGCTGCGTGGGAACTTTCTCATACAGCATGCCATAAAGTGAGACTAGGGACTATTTTCTCACAGGGGTGTAGGAATACATTGTGGGGAATACATTGTGGAAGGATACCTTCCTCCCCTCATTGTGTTCCTGGAGCCCCTGGAGAGTGGTTGCATCAGCAGAGGCTCCTGCTCTCCACGGGAGATCGTCGTGGGACACTCGTTTTAATTGGATTTCTGCGGATCAGGGAGTATAGTGTTTGTTTATTATTTTAATATTTTTTTACAGATGACAATGGCTTCGGGGGTCAAAGTGACAAGTGATGGTGAGTATGTACTCTATGTTATATGTACTGTATGTCTGTTGTATGTACGTACTGTATGTGGCATGTTTCATGTCGCATGTCACATGTTGCATGTCGTCGCATGGTGCATGTCGTCGCATGGCGCATGTTGACGCATGGTGCATGTTGATGCATGGTGCATGTCGACGCATGGTGCATGTCGCATGTTGACGCATGTGCATGTCGTCGCATGGTGCATGTCGCATGTCACATGGTGCATGTCGTCGCATGGTGCATGTCGCTGCATGGTGCATGTCGTCGCATGGTGCATGTCGCTGCATGGTGCATGTCGTCGCATGGTGCATGTGTCGCATGGTGCACGTCGCCGCATGGTGCATGTCGCCGCATGGTGCATGTCGCCGCATGGTGCATGTCGTCGCATGTCGTCGCATGGTGCATGTGTCGCATGGTGCATGTCATCGCATGGTGCATGTGTCGCATGGTGCATGTCGCTGCATGGTGCATGTCGCTGCATGGTGCATGTCGTCGCATGGTGCATGTCGCTGCATGGTGCATGTCGTCGCATGGTGCATGTCGCTGCATGGTGCATGTCGTCGCATGGTGCATGTCGTCGCATGGTGCATGTCGCTGCATGGTGCATGTCGTCGCATGGTGCATGTCGCTGCATGGTGCATGTCGTCGCATGGTGCATGTCGTCGCATGGTGCATGTCGTCGCATGGTGTGTATGTATGTATGTATGTATGTATGTACTGTGTTTTTTTTTTTTTTTTTTTACATTCAACACATTAGCCGGATGATGGGACTACTACTGTCCCATCATTGGCTAATGTGTCACTCACTGTCAGTGTAGCAGGCAGAGCCCGATGGGACTTGTAGTCCCATCGGACGATGCCTGCACACGCACACACAGCGCCGACGCACACACAGCGCCGGCACACACACACACGCACAGCGCCGGCGGGCAGAAGCACCGGCGGTCACAAGCACCGGCGCCGGCGGGCACAAGCACCGGCACCGGCGGGCACATGCACCGGCGGGCAGAAACGCCGGCGGGCACAAGCACCGGCAGACCCCCGGCGACCGAAGCACAGCCCAGCCACACATCATGATCCCAGCAGTGAGCACACACACAGCCCCGCCCGCCCCCAGCACAGCCCTAGTGCAGGCAGCCCCCAGCACCGCCCACAGCCCAGTCACTCTTGCTGAGTGACTGCTGACTGTGGGGGCTGGTCACGCCTGCTACTGACGTCACGTCAATTTTCAGAGCCTGGAAATTGACGTGACGTCGGCGGAAATGAGCGGCGGCTGCAGTCTGGGGGTCATGTGACCCGGACTCAGCAGGAGGAATAGCGCCGCTCACAGGCGAAAACGTCAACAGAAGGTAATGGCACAATTCATTAGGGGCCCCGGGGGGGTACATTGGGGGGAAATTGAAAGTAGTGGACAACCCCTTTAAGCCTCGGTTTATTGGTCCTTATAGGATTTCTGGGATTATTAATCCGGTGTCTTTTCGATTGGCGCTTCCGGCCTCTTTTGCTATCCATAATGTCTTCCATAGATCTTTATTGTGGAAATATGTGGTACCCGTTGTTCCCTCTGTTGATCCTCCGGCCCCTGTGTTGGTTGATGGGGAGTTTGAGTATGTGGTTGAGAAGATTTTGGATTCTCGTTTTTCGAGGCGGAGGCTTCAGTACCTTGTCAAATGGAAGGGTTATGGCCAGGAGGATAATTCTTGGGTTTTTGCCTCTGATGTCCATGCTGCTGATTTGGTTCATGCTTTTCATCTGGCTCGTCCTGATCGGCCTGGGGGCTCTGGTGAGGGTTCAGTGACCCCTCCTCAAGGGGGGGGGTACTGTTGTGAATTCTGCTTTTGGGCTCCCTCCGGTGGTTGTAGGTGGTAATGCAGTCGTCCCTGAGTTGCAGTCCTGGTCAGGTGTATCTGCTGATTGCAGTTCTGACTGGGGTATTTAGGCGTGCAGGATTCATTAGTCCTTGCCAGTTGTCCATGGTTGTTGGGAGGTTTTGGTCCTGGTTTGGTTCCTTCTGCCTTCTGCCAAATCAGCAAAGATAAGTGTCTGGTTTTGGTTTCTGTGGCACACATGCTGTGTGCTTAATAATTCTGTGCTATTCAGTGTTTTTTTTTGTCCAGCTTAGATTGTGTCAGTATTTTCTCAGTCTTGTTGGATTCTCTGGAGTGGCAGATATACATTCCATGTCTTTAGTTAGATTGTGGAACCTTTTGTATTATCTGCTGTGGATATTTTTGGAAGGGTTTTAATACTGACCGCTAGTATTCTGTCCTATCTTTCCCTATTTAGCTAGAGTGGCCTCTTTTGCTGAATATTGTTTTCTGCCTGCGTGTGTCTTTCCTCTCCTACTCACAGTCAATATTCGTGGGGGGCTGCCTATCCTTTGGGGTTCTGCTCTGAGGCAAGGTAGTATTCCTATTTCCATCTATAGGGGTATTTAGTCCTCCGGCCTTGTCGAGGTGTCTAGGGTTTGTTAGGCACACCCCACGGCTACTTCTAGTTGCGGTGTAAGTTCAGGTTTTGCGGTCAGTACAGTTTCCACCTACTCCAGAGAAAGTTCATGCGGCTCCAAAGTCACCGGATCATAACAGGGAAGTGTGTGGCTTGTTCCAACATTGACCATGCTACCCACTTTTTGTCCTCTGATGACCATGAATTTGTCATCACGCATGCAATTAACTGTTCAACCACTATGGTGGTATATCATGGAACCTGTCCCTGCAAAAAGATTTATATAGGGCTAACTACACGGGCCCTAAAGGTCAGGGCACGTGAACATGTTCGGGACATCTTGGCGGCCGCTAAAGAGGACAATGTGGAGTGCCTAAAAACGATCCCGAGGCATTTCAAGTTATATCACTCGTGTGATCCCTCTGGATTTAGAATTAAGGGGATAGACCGATTAATTACTAATTTACGGGGTGGTAATTTGAGTAGACATTTGGCACAGAGAGAATCACGGTGGATTTGGAGCCTTCACACACTACAGCCTCGTGGTTTAAATGAGACTCTGAGCTTTGCTCCTTTCCTGTGATCTTTGTTCTCATGCTTTTTAATGGCATTTTTTAATCATGTTTTTAATATGTGTTTTAGGTACTTAATTTCATGTCATTTCCAGTATTTGGCGCTTATGCTTTGAGGGTTTCCTTGGAATTAAGGAGGTTTTCCATCCTATGGACAATCATGAATGTTTCATGAAGATTAACGCATCGTTTGCACATCTATGGACGCACATTTGTCCGGTGTCTTTCACTATTTTTATGTCTATGTTGTATTATTGATGGTCTTTATGCCATTGTTGTAATGTTTCATGCTCTTTCACTTATTTTTCGCAGTGTCTTAACATCACATTTTAATATTATTAATGTCTTTTTGATATATTATATTTGATGCACTTTATTTACTTCTTTTAATAATATACATCATTTTTACACCGATAACACCTTATAATGTCACTGTCACCACACTTGACTTTTTTTCTTTTTTATCCTTAGTTCTGTTATCCTTATTTTTCCTCCTTTGTTATAGGTTATTCCTCCTAAAGCTTAGTATATATATATATATACCGCTGGGACGCCATTGGTTTCTGCTGGATTGTTTTGTTTTGTTTTTGTTTTTATGCCCGTACCTTAAGCTGATCTTCGTTACATTTATGCGTGCCATGTGCGCGTCAGCGCTCTGTTGCCAGGCAACGCTGGCGGCGTCTCTCCGGGCTGGGGTTATTTGTCTCCGGTCACCTGATTCCGGTCACGTGTTTTCATGTGGGCGGGGTCTGGGTGACGGAGACTTCCTCCCCGCTCTGACGCCCTCGGCGTTGTCTTGGCTCCGGATGCGGTCTGATGGTGCATGCGCCGCAGTATGGTTCGCATTTTGTTATCTACATGATGATTGGCTTCACAACCCTATAAATTACTCACTATGTCCCATGATGCCATACCCCCGGAAAGAAGGCACGGCGCCGAAACGCGCGTTGGGGTGGGTGGCATTGTGGTCCCTCAGGTAATTATACCACTATTTCCACTTGGTTTATGCTCTCCTGTTATGCATAGGTTATGCTGTGGCAACCATGTATTTTTCTGGTGTTCTTTGCATCTCTTACAGTTGGTATATATTCTAACTTTTTGCACAATGCACTGGCACTTCTTTGAGCTATTATCTAACTATTACTTGCCTAGAGGGTACTGCCTTGCCACCTTATTTTGGTGAGTCCTTTGTCATCTCCCTATGATCTCTTTTTTACTATTTATGTATTCTGTGTGTTAATAAAATTGTTAATTTTATATGAATTTGGTTCTTCTGGTGCTTTTTCTTTCATTGGTTATTCTATATGTGTGCACTGAACCTTTCTCCTTACATCCTGGCACTTTATAATTTGATGTTATAGTGCTTTTTTGGTTAGGTTTATATGATTTGACGGGATTAACGTAGTCCAGGGCCGTATTTATAGTTTCTGCTGCCCTAGGCACTTTTAGTGCTGCCTCCCCCATTGGTGAGTATGACACTATCGGCAGTGACTTTGGCAAAAATTGCTGATGTGAAAGTCGCCTTTTGCAGCAGATCCGGCAGTTTTTCCGCATCTGCCACGTAACGGATCACTTACGGCAACACTGCGTTCGGCCTCATTCATTCCCTATGGGACTTGCAGACATGCACGTGATCCGGCAAATGCGGTACTTGCAGCAATGGAAAAAAACACTGCTAGCAGTGTTTTTTGTATCACCGCAAGTGCAAAACGGCAAGTGCGGCACATGTCCGCAAGTAGCCATCACTACCTGTCCCTGCACCTTGCTAGCTCATCCCTATCCATCCCTCCCTGACCTAAAACTACACTATAAAGCTTTAGAAAAACAATTTATTAACTGACATATTCAATTGACATATAATGAGGGCTCCAGGCTACAGCGTAGACTGGGACGGGCAGTCTCCGGGTCTCCAATCTCTCTCTGTGCACATCCTCAGTCCCTGCCTCACTGCCTGTGCACAGACCTCCCTCCACCGGACCCGGTAATCACCGCTCGCAGTAGCATACCGGCAGAGGTGTATCTAGGGTTTCTGGCACCAGGGGCAAGAATTCATTTTGGTGCCCCCCCCCCCCCCCCCCCGCCAAGGACATATGCGATTTGCACACTTAGTCATGTACCGACAAGCTGCTCTCCCTAAATGCGATTTGCACACTTAGTCATGTACCGACAAGCTGCTCTCCCTAATGCTCTCAATGATCAGTGAAAAACTGAGAGAAGCAGAAGAGAAGCTCGGTGTCACAGGACCATATGTGTAAAAGTCGCATGTGAGTGAAGTGTCCATCTGACGACTACTGGAACCTGCAGAGCTGAATCCTGACATCGCAGCTTCTGAATTCTCACAACTCATGCACTGCACACTTTTAGGATTCTCCCTTGCCGGTGGACGGTGATGTCAGCACAAGCATGCGATTTGTATACTTCTGACCACATTCCGACTAGACGTGCCCGGCCTCACTCAGTTCATTTTCATTGACGGAGGCCACACATGTCTAGTCAGCATGTGACCGCATGTATGTAAATCGCCAGCACGAGAGAATTCTGACAGCGTGCAGTGCGCACTGTGAGAAGTCAGAAGTCTGCAGTCACAAAGAATGACTGCAGACTCATTACAAACCTGGACATTTCCTGTAATGTTCCTAACATAAATAAAAACATGAGAATTAGTATCACATATAACATTTACATTCAGGTACCTTATAGATGACGTCGTCTCTGGAGCCTTCTTCTTTTCTTCATCTTGTCCAGACCCCATGATGAGTTTTCTCATCCACAGCCGTCTCTGCAGACTTCCGTCTCCACTCTTTTGCAGAAAGTTTCCACATGACGCCCTTAAAGATACAAGTGTCATTATAATGCTCTTGAATAAAAAATTGCCCCTCACTATATTGTCTGCACAAAATATGACCCCCACACTGTCCCTCTTATGGTACATACTCTTCACACTGACCTCTCCTTTCTATACCGGCCCCCCTCTTCACACTGTCCTGTCATACTGTGTCCCCCTATAGGGGCTAGTATTTATACTCCACCATATTTATACTCCATCGTCCCACCCTGTGTGCATGGCTCCCCCATCCTCCCACCCTGTGTGCATGGCTCCCCCATCTTCCCACCCTGCGTGCATGGCTCCTCTATCCTCTCACCCCATTTGCATGGCTCCCCCATCCTCCCACCCTGCAAGCATGGCTCCCCCATCCTTCTCCCCTGCGTGCATGGCTCCTCTATCCTCTCACCCTGTGTGCATGGCTCCCCCATCTTCCCACCCTGCGTGCATGGCTCCTCTATCCTCTCACCCCATGTGCATGGCTCCCCCATCCTCCCACCCTGCAAGCATGGCTCCCCCATCCTCCCCTGCGTGCATGGCTCCTCTATCCTCTCACCCTGTGTGCATGGCTCCCCCATCCTCCTCCCCTGCATGTATGGCTCCCTGTTGTGAATTTGGATTCTGGGCTCCCCCGGTGGCCGCTTGTGGAATTGGACTTGTCATCCTCTTTCCTGTTTCACCTGATTCCATCAGTAGTGGGTGTCGCTATTTAAGCTCATTTCTCTGGTGGTTTCTTGCCGGTCAACAATGTTATCTGATGCCTCTCAGTGCTTGTTCCTGCTTCTAGACAACTACTGATAAGTTGGACTTTTGTCCATGTTTTGTTTTGCCTATTTGTTCCAGTTCGCAGCTGAAGTTTTGTTACTGTGTCTGGAAAGCTCTCGTCGATCAGGGATTGCTACTCTGGCGTTATGAGTTAATGCCAGAGTTTAAGGTAATCTCTGGATGGTGTTTTGTTAGTATTTTTCTGCTGACCATGAAAGTATACTATCTGTCTTCTGCTATCTAGTAAGCGGACCTCAAATTTGCTAAGACTATTTTCCTGCTGCGTTTGTTGTTTCATCTGAACTCACCGTCATTATATGTGGGGGGCTACTGTCTTCTTTGGAATATTTCTCTAGAGGTGAGCCAGGTCTTATATTTCCCTCTGCTAGCTATTTAGGTCTTAGGCCAGAGCTGGGCATCTAGCGATTAATAGGAAATGCTACCTGGCTATTTCTAGTTGCGCGGCAGGCTTAGTTCATGGTCAGTATAGTTCCATCTTCCGAGAGCTTGTCCCTCTATAGGCTTGCTATGATCTCTGCCTGCAGAGATCATGACAGTTTGACCGGCCCCTAAAGTGTTAAAGACCCAGGTTGAGAAAGGAGAGTTATAAGAAGTCTGCTGGAATTTTTTTTTTTTTTTTTTTTTTTTCCTCCAGTCTGCCTTGCTGCAGTCTTTTTTCTCTCTCTCCTCCTAATCTCTGTATGCTCTGTGTGCACCTGACAATAATGGATCTCCAGAGTGTAACTGCGGGTTTGAATAATCTCATCACGAAAGTACAAAATTTACAAGATTTTGTAGTACATGCTCCGGTATCTGAGCCGAGAATTCCTTTGCCGGAGTTCTTCACAGGGAATAGAGCTAGCTTCCAGAATTTCCGAAATAATTGTAAGCTTTATTTGTCCCTGAAGTCTCGTTCAGCTGGAGACCCTGCTCAGCAGGTTAGGATTGTGATTTCCTTGCTCAGGGGTGACCCTCAAGATTGGGCCTTCTCATTGCCAGCAGGGGATCCTGCGTTACGCGATGTGGATGCGTTTTTTCTGGCCTTGGGCTTGCTTTATGAGGAACCTCATTTGGAACTTCAGGCAGAAAAAACTTTGATGGCACTATCTCAGGGGCAAGACGAAGCTGAAGTTTTCTGCCAAAAATTCCGTAAATGGTCTGTGCTTACTCAGTGGAATGAGTGCGCCTTGGCGGCAATTTTCAGAGAAGGTCTCTCTGATGCCGTTAAGGATGTTATGGTGGGGTTCCCTTTGCCTGCAGGTCTGAATGAGTCCATGACAATGGCTATTCAGATTGATAGGCGTCTGCGGGAGCGCAAACCGATGCACCATCTGGCGGTGTCTATGGAAAAGACGCCAGAAAGTATGCAGTGTGATAGAATTCTGTCCAGGAGCGAGCGACAGAATTTTAGACGGAAGAATGGATTGTGTTTCTATTGTGGGGATTCTACTCATGTTATATCGGCATGCTCTAGGCGTACAAAGAAGCTTGATAAGTCTGTTTCCATTGGCACCATTCAGTCTAAGTTTATTTTGTCTGTAACCCTGATTTGCTCTTTGTCATCCATTGCCACGGACGCCTATGTTGACTCTGGCGCCGCTCTGAGTCTTATGGATTGGTCCTTTGCCAATCGTTGTGGTTTTGATTTAGAGCCTTTGGAGACTCTTATTCCTCTGAAGGGGATTGACTCCACCCCATTGGCTAATAATAAACCACAATACTGGACACAAGTAACCATGCGTATCAATCCGGATCACCAGGAGATTATTCGTTTCCTGGTGCTGTATAATTTACATGACGATTTGGTACTGGGATTGCCATGGTTGCAGTCTCACAACCCAGTCTTGGACTGGAGAGCTATGTCTGTGTTGAGCTGGGGATGTAAGGGTATTCATGGGGACGTACCTTTGGTTTCTATTTCGTCGTCCATTCCCTCTCAAGTCCCTGAGTTCCTCTCTGATTATCAAGACGTCTTTGACGAACCCAAGCTTGGGTCGTTACCTCCGCACCGTGAGTGCGATTGTGCCATAGATTTGATACCGGGTTGTAAATATCCAAAGGGTCGTTTGTTTAATTTGTCTGTGCCGGAACATGCTGCTATGCGGGAATATATAAAGGAGTCTTTGGAAAAGGGACATATTCGTCCATCTTCTTCTCCCTTGGGAGCTGGGTTTTTCTTTGTCTCAAAAAAAGACGGCTCTTTGAGACCATGTATTGATTATCGGCTTCTGAATAAGATCACTGTTAAGTATCAATACCCATTGCCATTGCTTACTGATTTGTTTGCTCGTATAGAGGGTGCTAAGTGGTTCTCTAAAATTGATCTTCGTGGGGCGTATAATTTGGTGCGGATCAGGCAGGGGGATGAGTGGAAGACCGCATTTAATACGCCCGAGGGCCACTTTGAGTATTTGGTCATGCCTTTTGGTCTTTCTAATGCCCCTTCAGTTTTCCAGTCTTTTATGCATGATATTTTCCGCGATTTTCTGGATAAATTTATGATAATATATCTGGATGATATTCTGATTTTTTCTGATGACTGGGACTCTCATGTCCAGCAGGTCAGGAGAGTTTTTCAGGTTCTGCGGTCTAATTCTTTATGTGTGAAGGGGTCTAAGTGCGTTTTTGGGGTCCAGAAAATTTCCTTTTTGGGGTATATTTTTTCTCCCTCTTCCATTGAGATGGATCCCGTCAAGGTGCAAGCTATTTGTGACTGGACTCAGCCCTCCTCTCTTAAGGGTCTTCAGAGATTTTTGGGCTTTGCCAACTTTTACCGCCGATTTATTGCTGGTTTTTCGGATGTCGTTAAACCACTGACTGATTTGACCAGACAAGGCGCTGATGTTGCTAATTGGTCCCCTCATGCTGTAGAGGCCTTTCAGGAGCTTAAGCGCCGTTTTGCCTCTGCCCCTGTGTTGCGTCAGCCTGATGTGAATCTGCCTTTTCAGGTTGAGGTTGACGCTTCGGAGATCGGAGCTGGGGCAGTGTTGTCGCAGAAAGGTTCCGACTGCTCCGTCATTAGGCCTTGTGCCTTCTTTTCTCGCAAATTTTCGCCCGCAGAGCGGAATTATGATGTTGGGAATCGGGAGCTTTTGGCCATGAAGTGGGCGTTTGAGGAGTGGCGCCATTGGCTCGAGGGGGCTAGGCATCAGGTGGTGGTATTGACTGACCACAAAAATTTGATTTATCTTGAGACTGCCAGACGCCTGAATCCTAGACAGGCGCGCTGGTCTTTATTTTTTTCTCGCTTTAATTTTGTGGTGTCATACCTACCGGGTTCTAAGAATGTTAAGGCAGATGCCCTTTCTAGGAGTTTTGACCCGGACTCTCCTGGTAATTCTGAACCCACAGGTATCCTTAGGGAGGGAGTAATTTTGTCGGCCGTTTCTCCTGATCTGCGGCGGTCCTTGCAAGAGTTTCAGGCGGATAGACCGGATCGTTGTCCGCCTGATAGACTGTTTGTTCCGGATGATTGGACCAGCAGAGTCATCTCTGAGGTACATTCTTCTGCATTGGCAGGTCATCCCGGAATTTTTGGTACCAGGGATTTGGTGGCAAGATCCTTCTGGTGGCCTTCTCTGTCACGAGATGTGCGAGTCTTTGTGCAGTCATGTGACGTTTGTGCTCGGGCCAAGTCTTGTAGTTCTCGGGCTAGCGGACTGCTGTTGCCCTTGCCTATTCCTAAGAGGCCTTGGACACACATCTCGATGGATTTTATTTCAGATCTGCCTGTTTCCCAGAAGATGTCTGTCATCTGGGTGGTCTGTGACCGTTTCTCTAAAATGGTCCATTTGGTTCCTCTGCCCAAGTTGCCTTCTTCTTCTGAGTTGGTTCCTCTGTTTTTTCAGAATGTTGTCCGATTGCACGGTATTCCTGAGAATATTGTTTCTGACAGAGGTACCCAATTTGTGTCTAGATTTTGGCGGGCATTCTGTGCTAGGATGGGCATAGATTTGTCTTTTTCATCTGCTTTTCACCCTCAGACTAATGGCCAGACCGAGCGGACTAATCAGACCCTTGAGACATATCTGAGGTGTTTTGTCTCTGCTGACCAGGATGATTGGGTTGCTTTTTTGCCATTGGCAGAGTTCGCCCTCAATAATCGGGCCAGTTCTTCCACCTTGGTGTCCCCGTTTTTCTGTAATTCGGGGTTTCACCCTCGATTTTCCTCCGGTCAGGTGGAATCCTCGGATTGTCCTGGAGTGGATGCGGTGGTGGAGAGATTGCATCACATCTGGGGGCAGGTTATGGACAATTTGAAGTTGTCACAGGAGAAGACTCAGCGTTTTGCCAACCGTCATCGTCGTGTTGGTTCTCGGCTTTGTGTTGGAGATTTAGTGTGGCTGTCTTCTCGTTTTGTCCCTATGAGGGTCTCTTCTCCTAAGTTTAAACCTCGGTTCATCGGCCCTTATAGAATATTGGAGATTCTTAATCCTGTTTCTTTCCGTTTGGACCTCCCTGCGTCCTTTTCCATTCATAACGTTTTTCATCGGTCGTTATTGCGCAGGTATGAGGTACCTGTTGTACCTTCTGTTGAGCCTCCTGCTCCGGTGTTGGTTGAGGGTGAGTTGGAGTACGTTGTGGAGAAAATTTTGGACTCTCGTGTTTCCAGACGGAAACTCCAGTATCTGGTCAACTGGAAGGGTTACGGCCAGGAGGATAATTCTTGGGTCAATGCATCTGATGTTCATGCTTCTGATCTTGTTCGTGCCTTCCATAGGGCTCATCCTGGTCGCCCTGGTGGATCTGGTGAGGGTTCGGTGCCCCCTCCTTGAGGGGGGGGTACTGTTGTGAATTTGGATTCTGGGCTCCCCCGGTGGCCGCTTGTGGAATTGGACTTGTCATCCTCTTTCCTGTTTCACCTGATTCCATCAGTAGTGGGTGTCGCTATTTAAGCTCATTTCTCTGGTGGTTTCTTGCCGGTCAACAATGTTATCTGATGCCTCTCAGTGCTTGTTCCTGCTTCTAGACAACTACTGATAAGTTGGACTTTTGTCCATGTTTTGTTTTGCCTATTTGTTCCAGTTCGCAGCTGAAGTTTTGTTACTGTGTCTGGAAAGCTCTCGTCGATCAGGGATTGCTACTCTGGCGTTATGAGTTAATGCCAGAGTTTAAGGTAATCTCTGGATGGTGTTTTGTTAGTATTTTTCTGCTGACCATGAAAGTATACTATCTGTCTTCTGCTATCTAGTAAGCGGACCTCAAATTTGCTAAGACTATTTTCCTGCTGCGTTTGTTGTTTCATCTGAACTCACCGTCATTATATGTGGGGGGCTACTGTCTTCTTTGGAATATTTCTCTAGAGGTGAGCCAGGTCTTATATTTCCCTCTGCTAGCTATTTAGGTCTTAGGCCAGAGCTGGGCATCTAGCGATTAATAGGAAATGCTACCTGGCTATTTCTAGTTGCGCGGCAGGCTTAGTTCATGGTCAGTATAGTTCCATCTTCCGAGAGCTTGTCCCTCTATAGGCTTGCTATGATCTCTGCCTGCAGAGATCATGACAGCTCCCCTATCCTCTCACCCTGCGTGCATGGCTCCCCCATCCTTCTCCCCTGCGTGCATGGCTGCCCCATCTTTCTCCCCTGCGTGCATGGCTCCTCTATCCTTCTCCCCTGCATGCATGGCTCCACTATCCTTCTCCCCTGCGTGCATGGCTCCCCCATCCTTCTCCCCTGCGTGCATGGCTCCTCTATCCTCCCCTGCATGCTTGGCTCCTCTATCCTTCTCCCCTGTGTGCATGGCTCCCCCATCCTTCTCCCCTGCATGCATGGCTCCCCCATCCTTCTCCCCTGCGTGCATGGCTCCCCCATCCATCTCCCCTGCGTGCATGGCTCTCCCATCTTCCCACCCTGCGTGCATGGCTCCTCTATCCTCTCACCCCATGTGCATGGCTCCCCCATCCTCCCACCCTGCAAGCATGGCTCCCCCATCTTTCTCCCCTGCATGCATGGCTCCTCTATCCTCTCACCCTGTGTGCATGGCTCCCCCATCCTCCTCCCCTGCGTGTATGGCTCCCCTATCCTCCCACCCTGCGTGCATGGCTCCCCCATCCTTCTCCCCTGCGTGCACGGCTGCCCCATCCTTCTCCCCTGCGTGCATGGCTCCTCTATCCTTCTCCCCTGCATGCATGGCTCCTCTATCCTTCTCCCCTGTGTGTATAGCTCCCCCATCCTTCTCCCCTGCGTGCATGGCTCCCCCATCCTTCTCCCCTGCGTGCATGGCTCCCCCATCCTTCTCCCCTGCGTGCATGGCTCCCCCATCCTTCTCCCCTGCGTGCATGGCTCCCCCATCCTTCTCCCCTGCGTGCATGGCTCCCCCATCCTTCTCCCCTGCGTGCATGGCTTCCCCATCCTCCCCTGCGTGCATGGCTCCCCCATCCTTCTCCCCTGCGTGCATGGCTCTTCTCTCCCTTTTCCCTGTCATAATCACCTCTCACCGGGCGGCGCAGAACTTCCCGGCATCTCTGCAGCGTCTTCCTTCCTGTATGAGCGGTCACATGATACCGCTCATTAAGGTGATGAATATGCGCATATTCATCACCTTAATGAGCGGTACCATGTGACCGCTGAAGATAGGACACACTGCCGGCGCTGAGACGCAGTTGCAGCCACCGCTGGAGGAAGGTGAGTATTACGTCTTCAGGAAGGGGGGCGGGAAGGAGGGAGGGAGGAGGGGGGCGGGAAGGAGGGAGGAGGGGGGGCAGGCACTTGACCCCGGAGTTTTATAAAATTAAAAAAAAGCCTAGCTCAAGTGCGCCCCCCCGCATCCCGCCGCCCTAGGCACGTGCCCTCAAGTGCCTAGTGGCAAATACGGCCCTGATGTAGTCAGGCACGATTTTTCACTTAAACACAGTCTATACGGTTTATTAAAGTGTCATAAACCGGGTTATGCACAGTTCATTATATACATTTCACGAAACACAACAGGCACCAACTGGTGATATTAACTTGCAGCTTTATCTTAAACACTTCATTTACGGCTTTGACTCACAGACACTAAACATGCTGGACCTCTCACTTTGCCCAGTTACTATGGGTGTCCGTACGCCGAACAGTTCACCAATGTCCCAAGTCACATATAGCGCATATGACACTGGGTCGCGGTCTCTAAACACGCCGAACCTCACTCCGTTCAGTTTCCGTGGGAGACCAAACAGTTCATAGAACAACACAAGCACCAACAGTCTGTATGGGTACCTGACGGGAGCTCCTGCTCCACCTGCTGACTCCTTGTCAGTCCTCTCTTCCGGGTAAGCTGCCTCACAGGGATCACCAACTTGCCTGGCCGGCACACATTAGTCAGTCCAGACCCACCGAAGGACTGTAGCTTCCCCACACAGTAGCTGTCACTGGCTCTGCAGATCCCGGTCCTCACCTCGTGCTGTTCAGGGATCCGGTCCTACTCCCAGGACCTCCCAACACCCAGGTTACACAGGATCACACAGGTGGCCAGTCCGGGTACTATTCAGGACGTCCATCCCCAGCTGGGACCGTCCAATACCCAGGCCACCAATAGCAAAGCCCCACCATGTGCTATTCAGGATTCCTACTCCCAGAAAATCCAACACACTGGTATGTGCTCTTCAGGATTCCTACTCCCAGGAAATCCAACACATACTTCCAGGACCTTCACCACTCAAGTCCAAACACTGGAACCACACAGGAACATGTGACCCACATCCTGGTCACATTATATACCCTTAACCACTCCCCTGGATGGGAGTGTGGATGTGTGGCTAGTTTGTCCCGCCCATCTCACACAACTAGCCTAGTAAGTCTCCCTTGACTATTATACAACACTACACCAACTCTTGAGGGACTACAGGTCCCAGAACAACCACATTACATCAGTCTTACAACGCAGACTCCCTCTGCGACACATATCGGCCATTCACAACAATGCCAGTCACTGTTTCACCACCATTATCACAACAGATATGCCTCCATGTATATCCCAAGGAGCACACAGCGCCCCCTAGCTGCCACAGGGGTCACTGCACCACAGTGGATATAGACTTGGACAAATCCTTCTGTCTCTTCATGTTAGTATGTCATGATTAAGGGAGCTTAGTCTCCAGAAACGCGTTGAGATTCTTACCCATATGGCTTGTGCTGAAGTCTGTATCCTCTATGCTCAATAGTATGTGAATAAAGAAAACTCTTTTTTACGGATTCGGTGAAGCTGGACATTCTTTTCTTTTTGGACTCTATACGCCTCTTCATGTTATCCCAGACAGACTTGATTGGCTCTGTCATGACTTCCATGACTCCTTGTTCTTCCTTAGATTGAAGATCGTTCTGTAGACATTGTGTGCTTGGATTTCTTGTCCTTCTGTATAAAAAAATTAGATCCAGTCAGATTCCTCCCTTATGGTATTGCATGATGGATAAGTATCTGCATGTATTTCTCAGCTTTGAGAACACCAAGAAATTAGCAACACTGAGGAGTGTACACTGGGTACGGAAAGTATTCATAGCCCTTTAAATTTTTCACTCTTTGTTTCATTGAAGCCATTTGGTAAATTCAAAAAAGTTAATTTTTTCACATTAATGTACACTCTGCACCCCATCTTGACAAAAAAAACCCAGAAATGTAGAATTGTGGGGAAAGGCAGGGTTTCCCAGTGGCTCAGGCAGGAGCCAGCGCCACCCTGAAGAATCCCCGTCATAGTCTGAGGTGGAGAAGTTCCCCTTTTGTGTCCTAGCTGGTGATGAGGACGAAACGGTAGCCAGTGAGGCCGAGGTTCCTGAGCTGGTTGTTTCTGGGGAAAATTTTGAGACTGCTCAAATGCAGTATCTTACCTTGAAAGGGGCCTTTGAAAAAGTGTCTGTGATTGATGGGGTTGTTCAAGAGCCGGGGACTGACGGCCTAGTAGAGCGCTTCAATAAAACCTTGAAAGCCACGCTCAAAAAGGTAATTAAGAAGGATGGTCGAGACTGGGACTACCTGCTTTCGTTTCTGCACTTCTCCATCAGGGAAGTTCCCCTGACCTCTACCGGCTTCCCACCATTCGAGCTCTTGTATGGTCGACATCCGCAAGGGCTCCTGGACATGGCCAAGGAAACATGGGAAGCTGAGGTCACGCCACACCGGTGTTACGGATCTGCAACATAGGATAGAAGGGGGGAAAACTGACCCTGCACTGAGACTAGGCTGATACCCTACAATGGAGTGGGCAACCCATTCCTTGCGAATAGACCCACCGACGATCCTAGGTTAATCTCAGCAAAGACCTATAGATAGGGGGAAGGAGGTCCTGAAAGATCTAAGGACTGGGTATAAAAACAGGTCACCTCCTAATAGAAAACACAGAGACGGTTGCAGAAATCAACTGAAAACAGAAACTAAAGATAGCAGAACCAGAGATCAGCTCACAGAGATCCCTTCAGTTTTTTACAATTAAAACAATAAATCTTTATTTATAATATGTTAAAATCTAATACCATAACTCATAAGCATCACACCAACACCCAAAGCAGAAAATAACCAGGGGGGGGGGGTGCCTACCCCTAAGCTGGCCTATCTCAACCTACCTGACAGCGGAGGTTGGCACCCTAGACCTGCGCACTGGCGCCCCCACTCGTCGGCGGCTGTCCCTGCTCACCCTAACAAACCCTGTGGTGGCAGGGGGTGCAATAGATGATGAAACAATAGGTGAGAAAGTGGAGAAGTGTGTAAGTGGTGTTTTGGATTTTTTTCCCTTATTATAAGATGTCGTACACTAGCAAAAAATCTAATGGAAAAGGACAACAATTATTGTATTAGTCCACTATGCTGGATTGATTTATTGATAGCTATAACAAGAATTCTTAGCTGAAATTATTAGCCCTTACTCAATATAAATAACCTAATGAATCACTGACTATCTAGAAAACTAAATATACACTAGGCCTATATATAGTAAAGGATTATAGATTAGGCTAGGTAGTGTGCATAGACAAGTAGCTAGATAAACAGCTAACTATCTAGAACATATAGTCAGATGGATAAATATCCTGAGGCCTATGTATAATAAAGGCATATAAACGAACTAGAAGGTGTGTACAAACAAGTATACTACACACTTCCCTATCATATCTAACGTGTAGAGATACTGATGTGTGACCTCTATCAGTTGGACCACACAATGATGATACATATATATATATATTCATAGTATAGTGCCACATTGCTGATATCTCCACATATGGCACAAAACTAAATTCATTCCTCCGCATAGAGGTCTCTACACATATAGCGGCCAGCTGAAAAAACAGAACATAACCAAAAAATAACCATCACCCTCAAAAAACAAAACATACAAAACTAAAATGGTGTTTCACAGTAAACACAGCCCATAAGGCTCTATATCATATACCGATTTGGTTATCTGAGTCCAATACCGACTCCCAGAATATGAAAAAAACCTTTTGATACATGTACCAGGTTCAATTGTTATTACTCAACGCGTTTCCCCTCTGCCGAGGTTCATCAGGAGAAAAGGTATAACCACGGTACTTATCTCATAGCTGCAAGATACGAGCCAAGGTGGATGGATTTGGTAAGATAGAGTGTTGGAGACAATCCCCCATTCCGATATGATGCTGAAGAGCAATTAACCTGCGCCCATTAAATAAGTACGCTAATGATTACCTCGTGTAAGCTGTGAACCCGAGAGCAGTGCCGCTTCCGGGTTATTTTGTTCACGCGCCCTCTAGTGACCATCATGTGGACTGGCGTGCGTCTCAACTATGCGTATCAGCACAGAACTTCCGGTAAGTATATGGATAGATTCTCGCGATCGTATCATAGGAAAATCTCACATTTAGGCGCCCGCCCATCAGTCACACAGCAATATGATCTAAAATGCGTGCCAGTTATGCGTGTCACAGGGGAACTTCCGGTATCCATGCCAATCAATCCTCACGGAACACACAGAATAGAGGAAACTCATACACGCCCCTTCATGACGCATGCATGCGAAAAAAATAGCATGAAGGACGCCCATTAACAAGCACGCCCCCTCATGCCGTATATGACCCATAGGTATGTTTCTTAGTAACCAAAGTGCAGATAATATATCTCAAGGCATCTAGCGTGTGCCACTATAATAATCATAGCCAAAAAAGATGACAAATATGTAAATCAAATCAGAGCAGTTAATGCATATATTAACGATGCACAAAACTGTCAATTTCAAACAAATAGATCTGAATAAAAACATTATAATCATTTATGACAGTATGGAAGAGATCGTAAAAATTAAATGGTAAAGTAAATAGCGATATAAATAACCGCACCAAAAACACTCTTGATAGTGTGTTATATTTAGGTACAGACCTAGGGCTATAAAAAGAACATAAGCCCACAAAATTCCTTTATAATGCATCATTTGCTCTCTAGAAATGTAAAATTCAGATGATTTTGATATTTTTTGTCATACAAGTGGCTGGCAGAAAAATGAGCAATGCAGGTGGTATAAGTTTTCATGTTTACCCTCAATCTTATATTATGAGGAAAAAAGAAACAGATATATGCCCCTATAATAAGAGAAGGATGCAATATACAATTTGTGGCCTATTCCGGCCAATATCAGGACTGGGCTATAGATACAAGGTGACTATTATAAACACATAAGAAGCATGTGGATCAGGCATGAGTATACAGAACAGGACTTATGGAGTAACATATACAGTACATGATTCATAAAAAGCAGCCAAAATGTATTTGTTCGTTGAGCCCACTAGGGGAAATGGTGTCTAATCTATATATCCATCTTATTTCTTTTTGTAGGATTTTCTTATTCCAGTCCCCACGACGCACCGATAGTACTATAACCTCAATCACAGAGAATGATAAGGAGTTGAGGTCGCCACCATGTACTCCTCTAACATGGTTGGAAATTGGAGTATCTCTGGCATGGCGAATATCTCCTATGTGGTCCCCAATGCGTCTCCTCAGTTCTCTCTTAGTTTTTCCCACATAGTTCATAGGACATGAGCACTGGAACAAATACACCACTCCACTCGTTTTACAGTTGGCAAAATGCCTATTATGGTACACCCTCCCAGTTATACTATTTGAGAAACTTTTGCCAACTCTGATATATCTGCAAAAAGAGCAACCCCCACATTTGAAGGTGCCCACCTGCCTCCTATCTAACCAGGTTCCCTTCTTTTGTGGTGGGGTGTACAGACTGTGGACCAGTTGATCTCCAATAGATCTCCCTCTCCTATAGGTGATAACCGGAGTATCTGCCAGGAAGTCACTGATTTCACTATCAGCCTTTAAGATTCCCCAATATTTGGAGATGATACCTCTAACTTCCCCTGAACAGCTGTCAAAATTACCAATGATACGTGTAAAATCGTCCCCCTTTTTATCTCGCGGGTTTAGAAGACTGTCTCTATCACGTGACTCGGCTTCCTTGAAAGCTTCTTGAAGAACACTCCTAGGGTACCCCCTACTGAGAAATCTGTTTCTGAGATCTTTTGCTTCCCCATAAAAATTGGAAAGATTGGAACAGTTTCTTTTGACCCTAAAATACTGTCCCTTGGGGATCCCTCTACGCAGGCCACGTGGATGGTTACTCTCCCAATCCAGTAAATTGTTTGTCGCAGTCGGCTTCCTAAATAAAGTAGTCTCCAAGAGTCCACCAACCCCTTTTTTGATGTTAATGTCCAGGAAGTTGATAGATTGTCTATCTGTTTCAGACGTAAATCTGAGACCCAGATCATTTTTATTCAGGTCCTGGACAAAGGCGTTGAAAGATGATGTATCACCCGCCCAGAAGACCAAAACATCATCAATGTAGCGCCCCCAGAAAACAATCCGGGGGCACCACCAAGCCTGACTGTCCTCGGGGAACACAGTGGTCTCCTCCCACCAGCCCAGGAGCAAATTTGCATAGGTGGGCGCACATGGGCTACCCATTGCGGTGCCCCTGAGCTGGTGGTAGTAGACACCATTGAATAAGAAATAGTTATTCATTAACACAAATTCCAACAGTGCACAGATGAAACCGCTGTGTAAACTGAAATGAACCCCCTTAGATCTGAGAAAAAATTCCACCGCCTGTAATCCCTTGTTGTGGGGAATACTACTATATAAAGCTTCTACGTCAATTGAAGCCAAGAGCACGTTGTCATCAAGTGATATCCCATCTATTTTCTTCAGCAAATCTGAGGTATCCCTCACATATGATGGCAATGCTGTGACATATTGACGTAGTACCCTATCAATGTAGATCCCACAATTCTGGGAGATTGAATCATTCCCTGACACAATGGGGCGTCCCTTGAGAGGAGACAACCCCTTGTGCACTTTTGGTAGTGCATAGAAAATTGGGACAGTGGGTGTTCTCTGGAACATGAAATCTCTTTCATTTTTAGATATTACGCCAGATTCCAATGCTTCACCAAGTATAACCTCCAATTTCTTATTGAAAATATCTGTCGGGTCACTACGTAGTGTGCCATATGTGGTTTTATCACTCAAGATTCTATTACACATCTCCTTGTAAATATCATGATTAAGGACCACTATATTGCCCCCCTTGTCGGACGATTTAAAAATTAGATCATTATTTTTGGACAGATCATCCAAAGCTTTTTTCTCTTGATGAGAGAGATTATTACGTATCTTCCGCTTTTCTTTCTCACGCAGTGCCTTCAGATCAGCGGAGACAAGTTTGGAAAATATGTCTATACTGTTATTATCCGACAAGGGGGGCATTCTTGTGCTCCTAGGCTTCAGGTCCGTAAAGGGACCCAGACCCTCCGGTCTTTGGCCTTCCTCCAGTAAGTCAGCAAGAATCCTGACGTCTGATAGATCCTCAGTATTTATACCCATAGACAGACACTGGGCTTTGTCATGTATCTTAAAGAACTGCTTCCACTTTAAATTTCTACAAAATAGATTAATATCTTTAATCCACTTAAAGTCATCATAATAACTGGTAGGTACAAATGAAAAACCTTTTATCAATATTGATCTCTCAGATTCAGTCAACACATATGAGGTTAAATTAATGATTTTATTATCCTCATTGGTTCTCCTCAATATTTGGGATTCCCAATGCGTTCTCTCAGATGGTATGGGGTTCCGAAATTCCTTCTCTCTAAAAAATGACCACCAGAGGCTCCCAACAAGGAGCCAGAAGGCACACCATCTGATGTTTGAAAATTGAACCAGAGATCCCAGAACTGTACAATATCAAACACAGAAAGCTATCAAAGCACCTAGCCAGAACTCTAGCGGATTAACACTGTTGTCCAGCAAGGAATCGGAGGCAGGTGCTGGGTAATAAAGGGTGATGCAATCACCTGACCTAAGACAACCCAGCACCAGGGGAAAAAGACCAGCAGCCAGAAAACCACAACAAGATGGCGATGGTCAAAAAACCAAAACAGATTCTAACAACCGGAGCATCACAGAGCATGTCACCCAACTGGAGGAGAGAATGGCGAAAGTGATGCCTATTGTTATGGAGCATCTTCTCCAGGCACAGGAGGCACAGGCAAGGGTGTATAACCGATCAGTGAGGCTGAGGCAGTTCCAGTCAGGGGACCGCATGCTAGTGCTTATCCCAATGGTGAAGAGCAAGTTCCTTGCTAAGTGGCAGGGTCCATCCGAGGTTGTGGAAAAACTGGGTGAAGTTAATTACAAGCTACACCAGCTGGGATGAATGAAGCTGCACCAGGTCTATCACGTGAACTTGCTCAAACCCTGGCAAGATCGAGAATTGCTGGACATCCCTTGTCTGGGAGCCAGTCCCAAAGTCACCGTGAACAATGTCACCATTACAGAGATTCTAACGTCGGCCCAGAGGCAACAGTTTCGGGAGCTGTTGCAGCGATACTGAGACCTATTCTCAGAGTTGACGGGGCATACGCAGGTCGTCGAGCATGATGTGCTGTGGAACCGCATGTAAGGGTGAACCTCAAGCCCCATAAAAATCCGGAAGCACTTGGTGATATCCAATGAGGTGAAAAGGATGCTAGACCTTGGGGTGATAGAGGAGTCGAAAAGTGGATGGACGAGTCCCATCATCCTCGTACCAAAGCCTGATGGTGAGTGGCGGTTCTGCAACGACTACCGCAAGCTGAATGAAGTCTCTAGTTTTGATGCTTACCTGATGCCTCATGTGGACGACGAACTCATTGAGAGACTTGGACCCACGTGGTATATTACAACCCCGGATCTGATGCAAGGCTATTGGCAGATCCCCATGTCCCAGAGTGCCAAGGAGAAGACAATCTTCTCGATGCCTGATGGGTGTTTTCAATACACCAAGATGCTCTTCGGCCTGCAGGGGACCCCAGCCACCTTCCAGAGGGTGATGGATCGGATCCTAGCTCCACATAAGAAGTATGCCGCACCGTACCTTGATGACATTGTGGTCTTTAGCCCTGACTGGGCTGCCAAAGGTACAGTTGGTTCTGGATTCTTTAAGAAGTGTGGGGTTCACCATAAATCCGAAAAAGTGTGCCATAGGGAAGGAAGAGGCCAAGTACCTAGGCTATGTCATGTGAAGGGGTGAAATTAAACTGCAGATAAATAAGATCAAGGAGATTCAGAAGTGGCTTCTTTCCAAGAAGCAATTGAGGGCATTTCTTGGAACTGTGGGCTATTACCGGTGGTTCATCCCAAGTTTTCCTAAAATCGCCGCACCATTGATGGATCTTCTTGAAGGTACCACGTCGACCATAGTTAAATGGACTGCTGAAACAGAGATGGCGCTCCAGGAGCTGAAGCCTACTCTGTGTAAACACCCGGTTCTGGTCACCCCAGACTTCAGCAAGAGGTTTGTGATCCAGACGGATGCCTCAGAAGTCAGGTTGGGAGCCGTGCTGTCTCAGGAAATAAATGGGGAAGAGCATCCCATCCTGTATCTGAGCTGAAAGTTTTCATCATGTGAGAAAATGATGCCATTATTGAGAAGGAGTGTCAGGCCATAAAATGGGCCGTGGATACATTGAGGTATTATCTACTAGGCCGAAGGTTCAAACTCGTGTCCAATCATGCCCCTCTGAGATGGTTAAGGGAGAAACAGGGTAAGAATGCCCAGATGGCTAGGTGGCTCTTAGGCCTCTAGGATTTCAGGTTCCACGTAGAACATAGGCACGGGAAGCTACACAGGAACGCAGCTGCCCTCTCTCAAATTCCCTGCTTGGTGTCCAAAGGTGGCAAAGCCCTCGGTTTTTGGCAGAGAGGGAGAATATGTGACATGGTCACTGGTGCTGTACATGAGGGGAGATATGTGTCTCAAAGGTTGCTTTCCTGCGTGATGTGAAAGCCATAAGTGCTTTTTCCAGCATGATATGTGCTGAGAGCAATCCAGTCAATATATGGGCATGGCTTTTATGGTGAAGTCAGAGATGGGCGGGACGCCTACCCACCATATCTCCACCTCCAGGGTGTGGCTGGAGGGAGTCAAATGTCCAGCTAGTTTTTTCCTCTGTCTGTGTGTGGAAGAAAGATGCTTCCAGATGGCTAGCTCCTGCGAGAGCTGCCATATGCGTTGTCCCAGAAGTACTAAGCAGGACCATGTATGAACTGTTTATTTTCTTTTGAGCCAGACAGGCTGTTTTTCAGTTACCATTTTTGGTTTTTGGTTTATGATACAATAAACCACCCAGAGACTTTAACCCCACGCGTGCTTGTGTCTACCTCAAGGAGCAGCTAAGTGAGCCGACCTTCCACACCATTTACTGTTCGGAGATCTCTGGGCAGAAATAGTCTTGATTGAAGAATTTTAGTCAAAAACCAAATGGAAACACGACCTAGCTACTTAATTATGCACGTAAACATAGGAACTGTAGAATAATAGAAGCAGGTGTCCTGGACTAATAAGTCAAAATGTGAAATCTTTGGTTGCAACAGAAGGTTGGTTTCTTGAAGGGCTGGAGAGTGGTACAATATTGAGTGTCTGTAGGCAACAGTGATGCAAGGTAGAGGTTCTCTACTAGTTTGGGTTTGAATTTGGTGAGGATTAATTGTGTCTTCCGTGCTCAGATATACAGGCAGATAGTTATCCATCATGCAATACCATCAGGGAGGTGTCTGATTGGCTCCAAATTTATTCTTCAGCAGGATTACCCCTAACATAAAGTTGATGTCATTAAGAACTATCTCCAACATAAAGAAGAACAAGGAGTCCTGGAAGTAATGATATGGCCCCCACAGCATCCTGATCTCAACATCTTAGGCTACTTTCACACTTCGGTCTTCTGGGCTCCGTCGCAATCCGTCGTTATGGGCAAAAACCGGATCCTGCAAATGTCCTTGCAGGATGCGTGTTTTGCCCATAGACTTGTATTAGCGACGGATCGCGACGGATGGGCACACGTCGCATCCGTCGTGTGATGGATCCGTCATGTTTTGGCGGACGCGACGAACAAAAAAAGTTCAATGTAACTTTTTTTGTGCGACGTGTCCGCCATTTCCGACTGCGCATGCGTGGCCGGAACTCCGCCCCCTCCTCCCCGCTCATCACAATAGGCAGCGGATGCGTTGTAAAACTGCATCCGCTGCCCATGTTGTGCTAAATTTAGCACAACGTCCGTCGGTACGTCGGGCTGACGGTTTGCGACGGCCCCGTACCGATGGAAGTGTGAAAGTAGCCTAAGGGTATGTTTCCACGTTCAGTTTTGCTTCAGGCTTTGGTCAGGATTTTATGCAAGTAAAATCCTGACCAAAACTGCACCTGAGGTCACTGGCAGGTCACCTGCGGTGTACCTGCGTGTTTTGCTCATAGTAGCAACATGCAGCGTTTTGAAAAAACGCCCAACGCATGCGTTTTCGCGGCAAAAACGCATGCGTTTTTAAACGCATAGTGGAGTCTGGATTTCATAAAATCCCATCCACTATGCTGTAACATCTGGACGCTGCGTTTTTGACGCAGCAGAAAAACGCAGCGTCAAAAACGCAGCGTTTCCTGAACGTGGAAACATACCCTTAGAGTCTGTTTGGGATTATATGGCAAGACCAAAGGATTTTGGCAAGTCAACATCCACAGAAAATCTGTGGTCAGTTCTCCAAGATGTTTGGAACAACCACTCTGCCGAGTTCCTTCACAAACTGTGTGCAAGTGTACTTAGGAAAATATTTGTAGTTTTGAAGGCAAAGGGTGCTCAGGTCACACAAATTTTAGATATCTCTTTTGGTCATTCACTTTGCATTTTGTTAATTGATAAAAATAAACACTTAACACTTCAGTTCTTGAATGCATTCTTACTTCGCAACATTCTTTTCCACACCCGCCTTAAACTTTTGCATAGTACTTTCTATACATATACATACATTTTTCTTACATACTGTACTATGAAAATCCAAATGTAAAAAATAATAAAACATTAAGCTACATTGCCAACAAATGTAACAAAGCTACAGATTCTGTCTGTAAGCGTTGTAAAGCTTGGTGCCCGCTATGAGGACTTATATCAACACCTGTGCCTATTTAGCAATGGATTTTAATACAGACTGCAGTGATTTGAAAAAAAAAACCCCTTCTTTTAAATGCCTTACAATTGTGCGAGTATTTTTAGAACAGACAAATAGGGAAATAAACAACTTCAGTAAAATGATTTAAATAACAAATAACTTTTCTCTATAAAGAGCTTGTCTCCTTGAGAACAATGAGCGAGCAAGGAGACAGTTTATTCCTACTTCTACTATTAAAGCAGTTTACAATATGGAAGGGTGAGATGTCATGAATAATTAAAGCAAATCACACAGTAATCTTCCATGAAAACATCTGATTTCTGAAACCGTCTTAGTTTCCTTCTGCCTAACAATGCAAACTATGATGTGACATTCAAGATTGTAGCCAAATATGTTCACTTTCTCTTCCTTCTCAGTCTCTATATAAATCATTTTGTATATTATCAAATGGTTATTCATGATATCGATGTGAAAAGGAGAGACAATGACAGAGTTTCTGTCATTCATTGGTATTTTATGATGATGTTGTCAGTAAAATGTGCAATAGACCAGTGGCTGCTCAAAAATATCCTGCGGGAAAATATTTAACAGCAACTTCTCAGCATATTTCTTCAGCAAGCGTAAGAAAATCAATATAGTATATGTTTTTAAATGATGGTGTATGCGATCTATACTAATTACTTTGCTATTTCTTACTCAACAATATAATGGTAGCTTTGCACACATTTTGATGCTTTTTTGTATCACTGCACAAGGTGGCTTTTCTTGCACTTTTACAAGCTTTTTTTGTATCTTTTTACAGACAGATGCTTTTCCTAGAGAAGAAGAACTGGGACTAGATTCTGCTGACTGTGACTGTGGAAACGTACCAACAGTATTAAAAAAAACTCATGAACAGTATATAAAAAAACTTCAGATTTTCCTATTGCCTTACTTCTAATATCTGGCTGTGTATCACAGGTTTACAGCGACAGAGAAGAGCCAGAAGACAGCTGCGTCTGATTGCTCCTACTCCTGCACTGTGTAAAAGCTCTTCACCTTCATATTAAAAAGGGCAGGTTTCTTTTAGCAGTGCAGGGGTTAATCTGCTCAGTTGAGAGCTCCTGGAAGCTTTCCTGCATTTAGGCTCAACAGTTCACTGTTAGCCACTTTCCTCTCCTATATAAGGCTACTTTCACACTTGCGTCGTGTGACGTACATCGCAATGCGTCGTTTTGGAGAAAAAACGCATCCTGCAAAGTTTCCCGCAGGATGCGTTTTTTCTCCATGGACTTGCATTAGAGACGCATTGTGACGTATGGCCACACGTCACATCCGTCGTGCGACGGATGCGTCGTGTTTTGGCGGACCGTCGGTACAAAAAAAGTTCCATGTAACTTTTTTTGTGTGTCGTGTCTGCCATTTTCAACTGCGCATGCGCTCCCGAAACTCCACCCCCTCCTCCCCGGACATTACAATGGGGCAGCGGATGCGTTGAAAAACCATCCGCTGCCCCGTTGTGCATTTATTTAACAACGTCCGTTGGTACGTCGGGCCGACGCATGGCGACGGCCCTGTACCGACGGGAGTGTGAAAGTAGCCTAATCTGGGCCCTGGCTAGTACTAGCATGCTGTATGGTTAGGAGATCTTGGTTCGTGGTTGTTGCTTTGGATTTTGATGATTTACCTTAAACTTTTCCCGACATTGGATGTATCCTATACGTCATGGAAAGGAAGGACTTCCCGACCTAGGATACATCCTATCTAAAAGATGACCACACTAAGGTACCTGATGTTTCTAACAGCGGGACACCTGTGCTTGTCGTTACGGGAGGGGGGGAAGGGGGGTCACCACACCCCGCAACTATGATCGCTGTGATTGGTTGTTCAGAATTGAACAGCCAATCACATCGAATTCAGTGTTTCAGGTAACGAAATTGCCTGAAACACTGAAGTCCAGCCTATGATCGGTGGTGTTATAGCAGCGATCAAAGGCTGGTGCCAGGTAACAGCAGTGTCACCAGCACTGATTGGTGTGATCGGACAATGACGCCGATCGCACCAATCAGTGTGCAGAGTCACGGTCTGACCCCACAGTGACCATCTGCTGGGCCTTGTGGTACATAGACTTTTTCAAACCTATGCCAACACTAACGCTCCTGCTTCTGTTCCTGAAAGAAGGAAGATTTTTTGATCTGTTCCTAACGTGTTCCCTGTTTTTTCCTAATCCACCCCAATCCCACTTCCTTCCTCTCCCTAACACCTTCGCCACAACCACTTCTGCCGCCGAGCGCTGATCTGTACTTATGTGCATATAAAGGGGTGTCCTGCCTTACATTTGAGCTGGGAATTGATATTGTTGTGGTTCCCCATGGCTATATGTCCACTAGTTGGGCTCAGTCCATCTCAGCCCTTATCCACATGCATATCACTTGACAAACAGTAAGGTTTTTAATATTAGAGTTAGGACTGCCCAATTACAGTCACCGTGAAGTGGTGGGATGGCTTTCACATTTTTTTGTATCAAAAAACATTTTAACTAAGTAGTACCATATATTATTTTCTAGCACTATGCTATTTATTTATTGCAGGGTATTTAACCATTATGTTTTTGTCTTTGTTTTTTTCTGTTCAGTGGCCAAGTGTGAACGTGCGCTTACATGCTGCATGCACACCAGTTTGTATCCAGTTCATACTTTTGG
Organism: Ranitomeya variabilis; assembly: GCF_051348905.1. Lineage (NCBI taxonomy): Eukaryota > Metazoa > Chordata > Amphibia > Anura > Dendrobatidae > Ranitomeya > Ranitomeya variabilis. Next base: position 735,274,670 of record NC_135233.1, read on the forward strand.
GTATTTTTGTTCAGTCTGTTTGCATCATGTGCATATAAAGGTGTGTCCTGCCTTGCTTTGAGCTGGACATTTATATTGATGTGGTCTCCCATGTCTGTGAGTCCACTAGTTGAGCTCAGTCCATCTCAGCCCTTATCCACATGCATGTCACTTGACAAATGGTAAGGTTTTTAATATTAGAGTTAGGACTTTCCCAATTATGGTCACCATGGAGTGGTGGGATGGCTTTCGCAAATTTTTTTAACAAAAAACATGTTAACTAAGTACCGTATATTATTTTCATGCACTATATTTATTTATTTACTGGTGGGTATTTAATCATTATGTTTCTGTCTTTGTTTTTTTTCAGATGCTGTATATCCACATAAAAATCTTATTGACGATCGTTCTGTTTACATAAAAGAATTTGTAGTATTTTTGTTCTTAGAAATTATCTCTTTGTAATAGGAATAAAGCATTTATTTTATACTTAGCAGTGGTTGATATAAAGGTCTTCTCCCTTCCACAATCTTTTTCAGTGTCACCAGTGCAGTAATATCATGTCTCTATATTTAATCAATATTAATTAAAATGTAACTTGAAATTCAAATATCATAATATTAACACACACCCTTCCATTTGTGCTATGCATGAATACACACCCTTCTCTGAAACCCCTCATTAAATCATAGTTTGTCAACTAGAACAGACTCACTTGGGGAGTTTGTCTGGTCCTGCACCTGCACATTATTATTATAATTATTTATTGTTATAGCGCCATTTTTTCCATGGCGCTTTACATGTGTGGAGGGGTATACATAATTAAAACAAGTACAATAATCTTAACCAATACAAGGCATAACTGGTACAGTAAGAGAGAGGACCCTGCCCGCGAAGGCTCACAATCTACAAGGGATGGGTGAGAATACAGTAGGTGAGGATAGAGCTGGTCATGCAGCGGTTTGGTTGATCGGTGGTTACTGCAGGTTGTAGGCTTGTCGGAAGAGGTGGGTCTTCAGGCTCTTTTTGAAGGTTTCGATGGTATGCGAGAGTCTGATGTGTTGTGGTAGAGGGTTCCAGAGTAGGGGTGATACGAGAGAGAAATCTTGTATACGATTGTGGGAAAAGGAGATAAGAGGGGAGTAGAGTAGGAGGTCTTGTGAGGATCGGAGGTTGCGTGTAGGTAAGTACCGGGAGACGAGGTCACAGATGTATGGAGGAAACAGGTTGTGGATGGCTTTGTACGTCATGGTTAGGGTTTTTGCTATCTATAACATCTATTTTGTTTTGCTAAGAGGTGCTTGTAAATTTAGTTTTATGTTCTTTTGATGCAAAAGTAAAGCGCTGTGAAATTAATGGTGCTATATAAGTGAGTAAATAAGTAAATAAAAGGAACAAGGTGCTAGTTTTATCTATCTGACAAGCCAAGTTTATATAATGTTGATAAATATAAGATTTGGTGCATGAACAAGTAGAGATGAGCGGATAAGGCAAAATTTGAATTTGTCTGTTCTCGTTATTCATCTTCCCACCCCATGAAATTTGATTTGCGGAGAAGATATTCACAGCGAATGTAATGTGCAGTCCCTGTCACATTATTTGGATCGCCGCTGAACCCTCCCAGGCATAGCAAATCAAAAAGCCGCCAACACTGATTTGAAGATGCAATGAGTAAAGGACAGTTGGTAATGAATACCGAGGGTCTGGAGAGATGAATAAAAGTTTTTTATTTTCTAACAATCTGATGGCTTTCATGGTTCAGAAAAATGTAGACCAATGCCCGTCGTTTTCCTGAATCTATGCAGATGTCAATTACAAGTCTGCTTATTGGTGAATGCAGAGTTTTGTAAAATGTGAGTAGAATTTAATTACACTCAAATGTATTTGCTTATCTCTAGAAGCAAGTGGAGTGCCCCCACGCAATGGCAGTGGGTACTCGGTACCGGGTCCTTCAGTTCTCAGCGGGGATGTCACGGTGGCCCCACCCAGTCCGTGGCCCTTTGAAGGACGTCCAATAAAGAAAGGAGTTTTTATGGTTTTGGGAAAGGTCTTTAAAGGGGAAGTGTTCATGACGACACCTGTGGTATTCGGTCAGGGTGACCGACGCTGCTTAGGGGTCCGCTGGGGTGATGTTATGGCAGCTTGATGGTATACCTTCCCACAGGTGAAGTGTATCCCCAGGGCTTCCCAGAGTGTAGATGGTGGATGGTGTGAGGCGCAGTGAATAACGAGGACACAAGGTTGCTGACTCTTTACCTTTACTGAAGGCTTCAGTGTCCTCAGTCCAGGGCACCGGATCACAGGGTAGTCAGAGTCCGGCCTGTCTAAAGGCAAATCCAGAGTCCCCTTGTCCAGGTGGAATGCAATAGACTTCCTATGCGCACAGTAACACAGTAGGTCCTCAATTGCATAAGCTCTAATAAGGTCCTCACTGTTATTACTCTTCTCACTGTTCCCCGTGGTCGGATAGAACAAAACACGTATGACTGATGGCCTGAGGCTTTTTATAGGGACCCTAGAGACGCCCCGGCCCCCACAAGTTGCCACCGTGTCTCCTGTGTATAAAGGTCGGGCAGCCAACGTAGAATTAACTGTCCTGCCAGTCTCTGAAGTAAAGCATAGAGCTCCTTACTCCCTCGGTATTCTGGCCACCGGATCGAGCACCAGAAGGATGCAGCTTCTCTTGGCCACTCTCCTCTCTGGTATCCACTTGTTGCTATGCCTTCGCTTCTCACTCACGGCAATACACTTCCTTTCAATATCTCTTTCCTAGGATGCTGCCGCACGTGGGGCAGGCACAGCTCTGTGGACCCTCGTCTTCCTCAGAACGCAGTCTGGATCTGACTGGAACTCCCTCCAGCCAGCTCGGTCTGGAGACCTTTCTCTCTCGGCCTCCAGCCAGGAACTCCCTAACTTTCCCTCCAACTACCAGTTTTACCTAGCTGTGAGGAGTGGCCTAGTAGATAGAACCTTTGCTCCCCCTGGTGGCTGGAGTGTGAAGTGTGTTGTGTGTGGTTGTGATACCTGGACAGAAGATCACCTTTATTGCCTCCAGATGTAATGTCGCTCCCCCTGGTGGAAGAACAACATTACGGCAACGACCGGGACACTGGGGTGCTGCACTCCCCCCCCCCCCGTTAAATCCAGTACTCCCGGACTGGGAAAAGAAAACAACAATTACAGGTTAGCAAAAGACATGCAAAATTTTAAAAGCTATAAAACAAGTTAACATAACAGTGCTTCCCTTTATGGGAGGTGAGAACACTTGAACGTTGCAAACAATAACATATTTACATTGTGCGTACGACTTTAAGTAACTAACTATGAAACACAATTATCCTTACAGGTATACTATCTACTAAGTGCAAAGAGATGAACAGTATTTTTCCTTTAAATACCCTCTAAGGGTGTACTATCAAACTTCAAAGTGCAAATCAACATTTTCTTTATTCCTCTTTCACTTTCACATATGCAGGACTATCTGTCTACCCCTACGGGTCTACTGCATTTTCTTTTCCTCAACCTTATCATTTAATTTAACTTCAGTTTATTCCTATAAAGCCTCCATTTTATTTAAAGTACATCACTAAACATTTTACTATTCTCTAGCTTTCTGACTACATACTATTAGCTATGTAAACATTATTACGATCTAACTACTTAAGGCAACATTATTACTCTTAGAGAAAGTGCAACAACTAACATTTCCTTTAAGAGGAAATCTCCAGTCTCTTCTGAGGTAGTGCAAACAATCAACATACAAGTCAGTTGTCAACGGTGAAGCAGCAAGAACTTTCACGCTGTCATCAGGAACAGTCTCTTCGAAAAGCTCTTCTTTGTAAAACCAGTAGGAAGCACCTTTAAGAAGGTGCAAACTATTTACAAGGGCCAGTTTGTGATCATGCACAGATCATGATTCTGCAGTTCTTTTAGTAAAAGTAGAAAAACTTGTGCAAAAACATAGGATCCCTTTAAGAGTTAACCCTAGATGGGTTTTTAAGCAGCAAAACAAACAGGAAAAGTTTTTAAACTATATACAATCTTCAGATCCTTCGAGGTTTATTTGAATTCTGGGGGTAGCAGTATCTTCCAAGGCGCCAGCCAATATCGCACACTTCCTGGCTTGGGAAGGTGAGTATCCGGATCTTCGTCTGGTCCCAAGTAGACGTCATGGGTTTGTTGTTCATGTATCGCCAAGTTATTAGCTGCTATTAAAGTTTGGGTAGCCTGAGTACAAGTGTTAGCTTTAGCATTGGTCACGGTAGCGAGTCCAACAGCAGTAGTCATGCACACAGTGGTGGTAGTGTTAGTCTGAGGGGTTATCGGTGGTTCAGCGGCTGTAGTGGCCGGGATTCTTTCTTTGACACTAGGGGGCGCTGTTAACGGTGCGCACCTCTTCACGTTTCAAGGGTACCATCCATTGTCTCCCCAGTGACGGGTGTAAGTCACTGAGTCTCCGGGGTATAAGCTTCGTCCCGGGTGTCCCTTTACAAGATGAGATTCTACTTCACTTCTGTCGACCCGGACCTTCGGCACCACCCTGGGTTCCTGAATGAAACCACTCCCTCTCTGGAGATGAAAAGTCACTACTATGCCATATCTCACTGGGAGACTGTCGTCTCGCTGGGCTTCAGTGGCCGGTGCATCACACTGTGCTTTCTGTCTATTTCTCTCCTTCCATTGCAACACTAGGCATTGTTTATATTCTTCCCAGGTGAGAACTGCAATGTAGGACCCGCACACTCCACTCCTCGAGTCGTCCCAGCGAAAGATCACCCCCTCCTGGCTCACATCCACTGGTATGCCCTCGGTTGCTAGGTATAGAGGTGGTGCTCCGTCCATGGCACGGCGAGTCGCTGGGGCTGGTGCGGCGGCCAGTGGTCGATCACAGTCTGGGCGGGGAGCGGTCGTTGGATCAGGATCGGTCAGTGGGGCAGGGGCGTTTTCTGTACCTGCGTCTGATGTGGTTCCACCGATGACGATCCGCTCCACTGATGACGACGCTGGAGTCTGCTGCTGCCCAGACCGCGGCTCTTCCAGTGCGATCTTCCTGCACAGCTCCGACTTCCATTTTTTCACTGCTGTCGGCTCTGCGTCCGGGAGTTGAGGGCTCAGTTCCTCCACCTGCGATTCCAAGAAGTCCGACTTCTCCAACAGTGGCAAGTTCAGGTTCACCTCCGGTCACTGGAGATGGTCCTGGGTCACTTCGTCGTCGTTCTGGTACCCACTGGTCGCCATCTCTGCTTCTCGGTCGGCGGTAGCACACGCACGCTGCTCTGTTGTGGATTCTGTTTGTGGGCTCCCTCTGGTGGTTACTGCTGGTACTGGGTGACTTTGGTGGGTTGCGGCCTTTGGTTTCCACCTGTCCATCAGAAGCTGGGTGTTTCCTATTTTACCTGGCCTTTCTGTCATTTCCCTTGCCGGCTATCAATGTGTTCAGATGTGCTCTGTTTGGTTCCTGCCTACCTGCTCCCAGATCTTTCAGGATAAGCTAAGTGCTGATTTTCAGTTGTTTGGTTTTTTGGTCCAGCTTGCTTAGAATGTCTCTATGCTAGCTGGTTGCTCTAGTGGACTGAGGTTCTCCCCATGTGCCATGAGTTGGCACATGGGTTCTTGTAATCTCAGGATGGTTTTTTCGATTAGGGTTTTTTGCTGACCGCTCAGTCCCCTTTTGTATCACTCTGCTTTCTAGTTTTCAGCGGGCCTCAATTTGCTAAAGCTATATACATCATCTCTATGTGTGTGCCTTCCTCTCATTTCACCGTCAATACATGTGGGGGGCAACTATACCTTTTGGGGTTAATTCCTCTGGAGGCAAGTGAGGTCTTTGTTTTCTCTGCAGAACTAGTTAGCTCTTAGGCTGGTGCGTGGCGTCTAGAACCAACGTAGGCACGCTCCCTGGCTATCTCTAGTTGCGTTTGTCAGGCGTAGGGCAGCGGTCAGCCCAGTTTCCATCACCCTAGAGCTCGTCCGATATTTGTTATCCTTTGCTTGTCCTGTGCTATCCCTAGCCATTGGGGATTCATGACAGTATAGCTGGCCCACAAAGTGTTAATTGTTTGGGCTGAAGCAGGAGAAAAAGAAGTGTTCAAGGGAAATTTTTTTTTTTTCCTTCAGAGTTTTGCTGCCTAGCCCTTAATTGCTGTCTAGCTGCTTCTTACCTCCTCTTAACCCTTGAATGGCTCTGATCTTAGCTGTTTATCATGGATGTCCAGAGTTTGGCTTCCAGCCTGAGTAATCTCGCGGCGAAGGTTCAAAATATACAGGATTTCGTTGTTCACACTCCCATGTCTGAACCTAGAATTCCTATTCCAGAGTTTTTTTCTGGAGATAGATCTAACTTCCTGAATTTCAGGAACAATTGTAAATTGTTTCTCTCTTTGAAATCTCGCTCCTCTGGAGACCCTGCTCAACAGGTCAAGATTGTTATATCGTTCCTACGGGGCGACCCTCAGAATTGGGCATTTGCATTGGCACCAGGGGATCCTGCATTGCTCAGTGTGGATGCGTTTTTTCTGGCATTGGGATTGCTCTATGAGGAACCTAACCTAGAGATTCAGGCTGAAAAGGCTTTATTAGCCCTCTCTCAGGGGCATGATGAAGCGGAAATATATTGTCAGAAATTTCGGAAATGGTCGGTGCTTACTCAGTGGAATGAGTGCGCCCTGGCTGCAAACTTCAGAAATGGTCTTTCTGAGGCCATTAAGGATATTATGGTGGGGTTCCCTGCGCCTACAGGTCTGAATGAGTCTATGGCTATGGCCATTCAGATTGATCGGCGTTTACGGGAGCGCAAACCCGTGCACCAGTTGGCGGTGTCTTCTGAACAGGCACCTGAGACTATGAAATGTGATAGAATTCAGTCCAGAAGTGAACGGCAAAATTATAGGCGGAAAAATGGTTTGTGTTTTTATTGTGGTGATTCAGCTCATGTTATATCAGCATGCTCTAAACGCACAAAAAGGGTTGATAAATCTTTTGCCATTGATACTCTGCAGTCTAAGTTCATTTTGTCTGTGACTCTGATTTTTTCACTGTCTTCCATTTCCGTCGATGCCTATGTGGATTCAGGCGCTGCCCTGAGTCTTATGGATTGGTCATTTGCTAAACGCTGCGGTTTTAGTCTAGAGCCTCTGGAAGTTCCTATTCCTCTGAAGGGAATTGATTCTACACCATTGGCTATGAATAAACCGCAGTATTGGACACAAGTGACCATGCGCATGACTCCCGTTCATCAGGAGGTGATTCGCTTCCTTGTACTGTATAATTTACATGATGTACTAGTGCTTGGTCTGCCACGGTTACAAACTCATAATCCTGTCCTGGACTGGAAAACAATGTCTGTGCTAAGCTGGGGATGTCAGGGGGTTCATGATGATGCACCTCCGATTTCTATCGCTTCATCTACTCCTTCGGAGATCCCTGCGTTTTTGTCGGATTATAGAGATGTTTTTGAGGAGCCTAAGCTCAATTCGCTCCCTCCTCATAGAGAGTGTGACTGTGCTATAGAATTGATTCCTGGCAGTAAGTTCCCTAAGGGTCGTTTATTTAATCTGTCACTGCCAGAGCATACTGCTATGCGGAATTATATTAAGGAGTCCTTGGAAAAGGGACATATTCGTCCATCTTCGTCCCCTCTGGGAGCAGGTTTTTTTTTCGTGGCAAAAAAAGATGGTTCCCTGAGGCCTTGTATAGATTATCGCCTTCTGAATAAGATTACAGTCAAATACCAGTATCCATTGCCATTATTTACTGATTTGTTTGCTCGCATTAAGGGGGCTAGGTGGTTCACTAAAATAGATCTTCGTGGTGCGTATAATCTGGTGCGGATAAAACAGGGTGATGAGTGGAAAACCGCATTTAATACGCCTGAGGGCCATTTTGAGTATTTGGTAATGCCTTTTGGACTCTCCAATGCTCCGTCAGTCTTTCAGTCCTTTATGCACAATATTTTCCGTGAATATCTGGATAAGTTTATGATTGTGTATTTGGATGATATTTTGGTGTTTTCTGATGACTGGGAGTCTCATGTTCTACAGGTCAGGAAGGTGTTTCAGGTTTTGCGGGCCAATTCTCTGTTTGTGAAGGGCTCAAAGTGTCTCTTCGGAGTCCAGAAGATTTCTTTTTTGGGGTACATTTTTTCTCCTTCTACTATTGAGATGGATCCCGTTAAGGTTCAGGCTATTTGTGACTGGACACAACCTACATCTGTTAAGAGCCTTCAGAAGTTCTTGGGGTTTGCTAATTTTTATCGTCGGTTCATTGCTAATTTTTCCAGTATTGTTAAACCTTTGACTGATTTGACTAAAAAGGGTGCTGATGTTGCTGATTGGTCTCCTGCGGCCGTGGAGGCCTTTCGGGAACTTAAGCGCCGGTTTTCTTCTGCTCCTGTGTTGTGTCAACCAGATGTTTCACTTCCTTTTCAGGTGGAGGTTGATGCTTCCGAGATTGGAGCGGGGGCGGTTTTGTCACAGAGAAGTTCTAATGGCTCGGTGATGAAGCCATGTGCTTTCTTCTCTAGAAAATTCTCGCCCGCCGAGCGCAATTATGATGTGGGTAATCGGGAGCTTTTGGCCATGAAGTGGGCATTTGAGGAGTGGCGTCATTGGCTTGAGGGTGCTAAACATCGCGTGGTGGTCTTGACTGATCACAAGAATCTCATTTACCTTGAGTCTGCCAGGCGTTTGAATCCTAGACAGGCTCGTTGGTCGTTATTTTTTTCTCGTTTCAATTTCGTGGTTTCATACCTGCCAGGTTCAAAGAATGTGAAGGCAGATGCTCTTTCCAGGAGTTTTGTGCCTGACTCTCCTGGAGATACTGGGCCTGCTGGTATCCTTAGGGATGGGGTAATATTGTCCGCCGTATCCCCAGACTTGCGACGCGCATTGCAGGAGTTTCAGGTGGATAAACCGGATCGATGTCCACCAGAAAGACTGTTTGTTCCGGATGATTGGACCAGTAGAGTCATCTCCGAGGTCCATTCTTCTGTGTTGGCTGGTCATCCTGGAATATTTGGTACAAGAGACTTGGTGGCCAGGTCTTTTTGGTGGCCTTCCTTGTCTAGGGATGTGCGTGCCTTTGTGCAGTCTTGTGAAGTGTGTGCTCGAGCTAAGCCTTGCTGTTCACGGGCTAGTGGGTTGTTGTTATCATTGCCCATCCCGAAGAGGCCTTGGACGCACATTTCCATGGATTTTATTTCTGATCTCCCGTTTCACAGAAAATGTCCGTTATCTGGGTTGTGTGTGACCGCTATTCTAAGATGGTTCATTTGGTGCCCTTGCCTAAGTTGCCCTCCTCCTCTGAGTTGGTTCCTTTGTTTTTTTCAGAACGTGGTTCGTTTGCATGGGATTCCGGAGAATATCGTTTCTGACAGGGGATCCCAGTTTGTGTCTAGATTTTGGCGGACGTTTTGTGCCAAGATGGGCATTGAGTTGTCTTTCTCGTCTGCATTCCATCCTCAGACGAATGGCCAGACGGAGCGAACTAATCAGACCTTGGAAACTTATTTGAGGTGTTTTGTTTCTGCTGATCAGGATGACTGGGTTGCTTTTTTGCCACTGGCCGAATTTGCTCTTAATAATCGGGCTAGTTCTGCCACGTTGGTCTCTCCTTTTTTTTGTAATTCGGGGTTTCATCCTCGTTTTTCCTCTGGTCAGGGGGAATCTTCGGATTGTCCTGGAGTGGACGTGGTGGTGGACAGGCTACATCAGATTTGGAATCAGGTGGTGGACAATTTGAAGTTATCTCAGGAGAAGACTCAGCAGTTTGCTAATCGCCGTCGCCGCGTGGGTCCCCGACTTCTTGTTGGGGACTTGGTGTGGTTGTCTTCTCGTTTTGTCCCTATGAAGGTCTCTTCTCCTAAGTTCAAGCCTCGGTTCATCGGTCCTTATAGGATCTCGGAGATTCTTAATCCTGTGTCTTTTCGTTTGGATCTCCCAGCATCGTTTGCTATTCATAATGTGTTCCATCGGTCGTTGTTGCGGAGGTATGAGGTGCCCGTTGTTCCTTCGGTCGAGCCTCCTGCTCCGGTGCTGGTGGAGGGAGAATTGGAGTATGTTGTTGAAAAGATCTTGGATTCTCGTGTTTCCAGACGCAAACTCCAGTATTTGGTTAAGTGGAAGGGTTATGGTCAGGAGGATAATTCCTGGGTGGTCGCCTCCGATGTTCATGCGACTGATTTGGTCCGCGCCTTCCATAGAGCTCACCCTGATCGCCCTGGGGGTTCTCGTGAGGGTTCGGTGACCCCTCCTCAAGGGGGGGGGTACTGTTGTGGATTCTGTTTGTGGGCTCCCTCTGGTGGTTACTGCTGGTACTGGGTGACTTTGGTGGGTTGCGGCCTTTGGTTTCCACCTGTCCATCAGAAGCTGGGTGTTTCCTATTTTACCTGGCCTTTCTGTCATTTCCCTTGCCGGCTATCAATGTGTTCAGATGTGCTCTGTTTGGTTCCTGCCTACCTGCTCCCAGATCTTTCAGGATAAGCTAAGTGCTGATTTTCAGTTGTTTGGTTTTTTGGTCCAGCTTGCTTAGAATGTCTCTATGCTAGCTGGTTGCTCTAGTGGACTGAGGTTCTCCCCATGTGCCATGAGTTGGCACATGGGTTCCTGTAATCTCAGGATGGTTTTTTCGATTAGGGTTTTTTGCTGACCGCTCAGTCCCCTTTTGTATCACTCTGCTTTCTAGTTTTCAGCGGGCCTCAATTTGCTAAAGCTATATACATCATCTCTATGCGTGTGCCTTCCTCTCATTTCACCGTCAATACATGTGGGGGGCAACTATACCTTTTGGGGTTAATTCCTCTGGAGGCAAGTGAGGTCTTTGTTTTCTCTGCAGAACTAGTTAGCTCTTAGGCTGGTGCGTGGCGTCTAGAACCAACGTAGGCACGCTCCCTGGCTATCTCTAGTTGCGTTTGTCAGGCGTAGGGCAGCGGTCAGCCCAGTTTCCATCACCCTAGAGCTCGTCCGATATTTGTTATCCTTTGCTTGTCCTGTGCTATCCCTAGCCATTGGGGATTCATGACGCTGCTCCTCCATTTTCTCGGGGTGGAGCTCCTTCTTGGTTTCTGTGCACGTCGTCTTCTCGCAGCAGTAGTCGGACGGGGCAGTCGTCACTTTTGGCGCCGCTTCGGTAGTCTCCTCCCATGGCACGCCCTTCTTATCCTGCTCTCCTCGTGGCGCTATAATGGCGGGAATTTTGATGGTAATGGCAAAACACAGTCCTTAAGCAAATCACAGTTCCAACACAGTTCTGACACAGTTCTTAGGCGCACATGACCCGATTTTCAGGCTTAAGTAGATCCTGTTCATGATGCCAAGATTTTTGGAGCGCCCACACGCAAGGGAAGTGGGTACTCGGTACGGAGTCCTTCAGTTCTCACAGATGTCACGGTGGCCCAACCCGGTCCGTGGCCCTTTGAGGGACGTCCAATAAAGAAAGGAATTTTTATGGTTTTGGGAAAGGTCTTTAAAGGGGAAGTGTTCGTGACGCCACCTGTGGTATTCGGTCAGGGTGACCGACGCTGCTTAGGGGTCCGCTGGGGTGATGTTATGGCAGCTTGATGGTATATATTCCCACAGGTGAAGTGTATCCCCAGGGCTTCCCAGAGTGTAGATGGTGGATGGTGTGAGGCGCAGTGAATAACGAGGACACAAGGTTGCAGTCTCTTTACCTTTACTGAAGGCTTCAGTGTCCTCAGTCCAGGGCACCGGATCACAGGGTAGGCAGAGTCCGGCCGGTCTGAAGGCAAATCCAGAGTCCCCTTGTCCAGGTGGAATGCAATAGCCTTCCTATGCGCACAGTAACACAGTAGGTCCTCACTTGCATAAGCTCTAATAAGGTCCTCACTGTTATTACTCTTCTCACTGTTCCCCGTGGTCGGATAGAACAAAACACGTATGACTGATGGCCTGAGGCTTTTTATAGGGACCCTAGAGACGCCCCGGCCCCCACAAGTTGCCACCGTGTCTCCTGTGTATAAAGGTCGGGCAGCCAACGTAGAATTAACTGTCCTGCCAGTCTCTGAAGTAAAGCATAGAGCTCCTTACTCCCTCAATATTCTGGCCACCGGATCGCGCACCAGAAGGATGCAGCTTCTCTTGGCCACTCTCCTCTCTGGTATCCACTTGTTGCTATGCCTTCGCTTCTCACTCACGGCAATACACTTTCTTTCAATGTCTCTTTCCTAGGATGCTGCCGCACGTGGGGCAGGCGCAGCTCCGTGGACCCTCATCTTCCTCAGACCGCAGTCTGGATCAGACTGGAACTCCCTCCAGCCAGCACGGTCTGGAGACCTTTCTCTCTCGGCCTCCAGCCAGGAACTCCCTAACTTTCCCTCCATCTACCAGTTTTACCTAGCTGTGAGGAGTGGCCTAGTAGATAGAACCTTTGCTCCCCCTGGTGGCTGGAGTGTGAAGTGTGTTGTGTGTGGTTGTGATGCCTAGACAGAAGATCTCCTTTATTGCCTCCAGACGTAATGTCGCTCCCCCTGGTGGAAGAACAACATTACTGCAAAAGTATGTGTGCTAGCATTGATTTTTTTTTTAATAGAGAACCCTGGTAAAGATGAACAAGTTTTAATTGTTATTAGTGATGATCGATTGTGCAAGTGTTGCAGCTGTCAAACAGCCGCGAGACATGCAGGCACAGGGACTCGAACATATTATTCGGACACGCCAAAGACACTCAGCTGGCACCTGAGCATGCTTGGATAACACCTTATCCGTGCATGTTCGCTCATCAGTATTTGTTATCCTAAAAGTCCAAGGAAAAGTATGGGTGTAGCACAGGAGTGTCACGGGTATGTTAGAAGCTGCAGACAGTCACACTGCATCTAGCTGCAGAAGGTTGCTGCATTTGGCTTTGCAGACACCTTCTGAATCCTTCTGACTCTTTGACCCAGTGGCAACTTTTCTCCAGCTCTAATTGACACACCTGGACCTGGGTGTTTATAGACTTTGAGTCTACTGCTGGGAATTGCCAGTGATATTTCCATTTTCCCCTGTTGAGGCTTGGAGCTATAGCAGTCGGCTATCTTCCTCTTTGGTGTTGCTGAAGGACATCTGTGTTACATCTCTGAGTCTACTCAAGATAAGTGTTCCCCTTGTTTGTCTATCCCAGCTGTCTTTAGTGGTAGTTGGGATCGACTAGTTTCATCCCGTCCTTCCCTAAGCAGGGCTTATTGCCAGGGATTAGGTTCCTGTCCGGTGATATGTGCAGAACCTATATAGGAATATTTAGAGCAAACAGGGTGACTTTAGATCTGCCTAGGGGTCTCCACTCCCCCCTTCTCTAGTGTTAGGCTCCCTTCCCCTCATCTCTTTGTGTTGCACTTAGGCACTGTGCGTAACATTATCACTGGCTGTGCATATTTAAGGTAAAAAACTACTGACACATGGTTTTATTTGTGTGTGTTTTTTTTGGGGGGTGTTTTTTTTTTCCTTTTCTTCCTTGGTATGGATCCGGTTGCAGGGCTGAGAGAGCAGCTATGCTGTCTGTCTCTGGAGGTGAATGACCTCCGATATGAGGTTCAGCAGCAGCAACAGCGGCTGCAGATCGTTGAAGTTGGGGTCTCTGCAGGTAGGCCGGTCCGACCTGAACCCAAGGTTGCTCTCCCAGACAGATTTTCTGGAGGAAGAGACAAGTTTTTTGTGTTTAACAAAACTTGCAAACTTTATTTTAAACTTTGACTACTGGAAATGAAGAGCAACAAGTCTGTATTGTGATCTCTCTAGTACAGGGAGGTCCGCAGTCCTGGGCTGTCTCTTTGCCGCAGGATACGGTTTGTCTCCAGTCTGTGGAGGGATTTTTTGGGCTCTAGCCCTTATCTATGATGACCCTGACTAATTTCACCTTGGCTAAGTCCAGGTTGTGTCGCCTTCAGGAGGGGAATCGATCAGTGGAAACGTATAGTTCCAAATGTCGCAGGTGGGCAACTGATACTAAGTGGAATGACCCACCTCTCAGAAGCCAATTTCTTCAGGGTCTCACTGAAAAGTTGAAAGATGCCTTGGCGGTATATGAACCCCCCGAGTCCTTGGAAGCCGCTATGTTGTTGGCTGTATATGCTGACAGACGCCTTCGGGATAGGTGGGTAAGACCACCTTCTCCGGAGCTTCTTTTTCTAGGTATTGCAACTTTGCCAGGGGAGCAGTCTAACGGTGAACCTGTACAGGAGAGAGTGGAGGAACCCATGCAATTAAGGGATGCCTCTACATCGTACATTTCCCAGGATGTTCGCAAAAGAATGGGTGTGGGTTTTTTGTGTGGAAAAATAGGACATTTTATTGGGGCCTGTCCTTTGATACCTAAACAAAAAGGAGACTCATTTAACCATTGGTAGTCTAGAGTGGAATAAGCAAGGGGTGCATCTATTGTCAACCTGCAGTTCCCGGTTTGTCATGACAGCAGAGGTTTTGCTGGAGAGCAAGACCGAAAAGCCCTACGTTTTTTGGGCTTTACTAATTTTTACCGGAAATTCATCTGGAATTATTCAGTAAAAGTGAAACCCCTTACTGACATGACAAGGAAGGGGTCAGACTTTTACAAATGGTTGGACGATGCCATGCAGGCTTTTTCCTACCTTAAGAGCTGTGTTGCCACAGCTCATATACTTGGTCAGCCTGATGTTTCCCAGCTCTTTGCTGTGGAGGGTGATGCATCATAGGTGGGGGTTGGGGCTGTACTGTCTCAGGGTTCATCCCCTGGTAAATGACGTCTATGCGCCTTCTTTTCTAAAAAAATTTCTTCGGCTGAGAGAAATTATAACGTGGGTAATAGTGAGCTTTTGGCAATTACACTGTGTTCCAAATTATTATGCACATAGAGTTTAGGAGTGATAAGGTTAGAATTTTTTTGTTTGTCATTTAAACTCATTGATGGTGATGTGTGTCAGGGCTCTTTATATCACTGAAAGCAATTGCAGATACCTGTGCAAATTAGTTTGGCAGGTGTGTCCATATAAAGGCAAGACTACTTAAGAAGGCTGTTCCACATTATTAAGCAGCCTACATTTTTTGCCAAAATGGGAAAGAAAAAGGATGTGTCGGCTGCTGAGAAGCAACAAATTGTGGAGTATTTAGGTCAAGGCATGACTACAATCAACATTGCCAAGACACTTCATCGTGATCATCGCACAATCAAGAAGTATGTAGCTGATTCCCAGCACACATGTGTGCATGCTGATAAGGAAAAATTGAAGACTCTTTCCAACAGGCAATTGCGTAAGGTTAAAAGAGCAGCTGCAAAAATGCCTTGTCATAGCAGCAGACAAGTTTTTGAAGCTG
Organism: Ranitomeya variabilis; assembly: GCF_051348905.1. Lineage (NCBI taxonomy): Eukaryota > Metazoa > Chordata > Amphibia > Anura > Dendrobatidae > Ranitomeya > Ranitomeya variabilis. Next base: position 735,289,927 of record NC_135233.1, read on the forward strand.
CTGGTGCCTCCAATGTCCCCAGAACAACAAGATGCAGGGTCCTTCAGAGGTTTGCAGCTGTGCGTAAGCTATCCTGTCGACCACCTCTATCCACTGCAACAAGCAGAAACGGCTCCAGTTGGCCAAACGATACATGAAGACTGACTTCCAAACTGTTTTGTTCACCGATGAGTGCCGTGCAAGGCTCGATGGTCCAGATGGATGGAGTGGAGGATGGACACCCCATGAAAACATGGCTAAGGCGCCAACAAGGAGGAGGTGGAGTAATGTTTTGGGCTGGAATCATGGGGAGAGAGATTGTCGGCCCCTTTATGATCCCTGAAGGGGTAAAGATGAACTCCATAATCTATTGTTTCTAAAACAACACTTCCTGCCATGGTTCAAGAGGAAGAACCGTGCTTTCCGCAGCAAGATCATTTTCATGCATGATAATGCACAGTCTCATGCTGCAAAAAACACATCTGCATCTCTGGCTGCTATGGGCATAAAAGAGGACAAACTTATGGTGTGACCACCATCTTCCCCTGACCTCAACCCCATTGAGAACCTCTGGAGCATCATCAAAAGGAGTGTCTATGATGGCGGGAGGCAGTTCACATTTAAGCAACAGCTCTGGGAGGGTATTCTGTTCACATGCAAAACAATTGAAGCAGAAACCATCCAAAAACTGACAAATTCAATGGACGAGAGAGTTCAGAAGCTTCTTTTGAACAAGGGGTCCTATGTGCAAATGTAACATCACCTAGAATAAAGTTTTCACTTGAATACTGTTTGATTTCATTTTGTAATAAGCTGATAATGCTTATAACTTCACAATTGACCATTTTTTTGTTCAAAATAAAAAAAAAAGGTTGAAAACTCTGCTGTGCATAATAATTTGGAACATGCATTTTGAGTGTTTATTTTTTTTTTAAAGATACTGTTTTCATAGGCAGTTTTTTCCAAAACATTGCAATTATACTAGAATAGTAGATGACTGGAAAATAACAATGACTGCAATTCAGATAGGTAATTTAGAGAAAATATGAGGAAATACTATTTGCATAATAATTTGGAACACAGTGTAAATTGGCATTCGAAGAATGGCGACATTGGTTGGAGGGGGCTGTCCATCCTATTACTGTTATCACTGACGATAAGAACTTGTCATATCTTCAATCCGTTAAACATCTCAACCCTAGGCAAGCTAGATGGTCCATGTTATTTAGTAGGTTCAATTTTGTGGTCACTTTCCTTCCAAGGGTCAAAACTGTCAAAGTTGATGCTTTGTCCTGGAGCTTCCCTGGTGGTGGTGACCATAAGGATCATGTCGTGATTTTGCAGAAAGGGGTAGTCATTTTGGCATTGTACGCTGAGCTGGAGGGTGAGGTGTTGGAGGCTCAGGGGGATGCCCCGGCCTCCTGTCCTCCAGGAATTTTATTTGTGCCACCATATCTGCGCCGAAAAGTAATTGGGGAACATCACAACTCTGTGCTTGCTGGTCATCCAGATGATAAAGCAACCACGGATCTCCTTTCTTGTCATTTTTGGTGGCCAAAGTTGCATCAGGATGTTGTTGAAGTAGCTGCTTGTAGAATCTGTGCGCATTCTAAAGTATTGCATACCCGTCTGTCTGGTACCCTTCCTCCACTACCTATTCCTAGTAGACCATGTTTGGAATCTGCGGGCCGGTGCTCTGGGGGTTAATACTTGGAGCCTCTCCTTGGCTCTGGGAAGGGTTTATATGACTATTGTCCTGCTCCATTCCTTGTCAGTTATACTTCTGCCCTCGGCTGAGTTAGCTGACCCCTGATTGTCTGTGCCTGCTTTGTTGTTTGATTTCCAGCTTTTGACCCGGTCCATGTTAATATACTGGAAAGATTATGGTCCAGAGGAAACGATGTAGGTCTCGGCATCAGAGGTGAATGCCCCCAGGCTGGTTCGTTCATTTCACACCTCTTATTCCGAGAAACCTGGTCCGGAGGTCACGTGTAGAAGGGGGATTACTGTCATGGGTATGTCAGAAGCTGCACTCCATCCAGCTACAGAAGGTCTCTGCGTTTGGCTTTACAGACACCTTCTTAACCCTTCTGACTCTTTGACCCAGTGGCAACCTTTCTCCCGCTCAACACACCTGGACCTAGGTATTTATAGACTCCCAGACACCTAGGTATTTGGTTTATACGTTTTTAAAAAAAAATATGTATACTAAGCTGCTCCACCAAACGTCAAGGTATACCCATGTAGAGCAGTCCTAACTGATGTATGCAATCCCTATCTGATGTATTTAAAAACCTGATCATCTGTATATTACCTGTGTGAACAGGGTTCAGAGAGGAAATGTCCATGTGGACACGCTGAGTGGAACAGCTTTTGTGCAGATAGCCCACAAGGTGTGGTGGGTAACTCCCTAGTCTTGTAGACACAAGAGAACAATTATGGAAACAGGAACACATGGGCTACTTGCACAGTGAACAAGTCTGTAGGAACATGTTCACACCAGCAAGAAACTTGAAGACACAAAAGAGCATAGTAAAACCAAAACCACTCAGTTTCAAAAAAATCACAGTAATCCGCAAGTGCTAGTAAAAAGATGTAAAAAACAGGGTATTTGGTTAATACGTTTTTTTGCAAAAAATTTATACTAAGCTGCTCCACCAAACGTCAAGGTATACCCATATAGAGCAGTCCTAACTGATGTATGCAATCCCTATCTGATGTATTTAAAAACCTGATCATCTGTATATTACCTGTGAGAACAGGGTTCAGAGAGGAAATGTCCATGTGGACACGCTGAGTGGAACAGCTTTTGTGCAGTTTTTGGTTTTACTATGCTCTTTTGTGTCTTCAAGTTTCTTGGTGGTGTGTGAACATGTTCCTACAGACTTGTTCACTGTGCAAGTAGCCCATGTGTTCCTGTTTCCATTTATAGACTCCCAGCCTGCTGTTGGGAATCGCCGTTGAGATTTTCATTTTCCCCTGTTGAGGCTTGTAGCTATAGAAGTCGGCTATCTTCCTCTTTGGTGTTGCTGGAGGACGTCTGTTTTACATCTCTGAGTCTACTCAAGGTAAGTGATCCTCTTGTTTGTCTATCCCAGCTGTCTTTAGTAGTGGGGATCGACTAGAGTTCACCCCATCCTTCCCTAACCTGGTGTCATGGTCTGTTTGGAATCTGCGGGCGGGTGCTCCGGGGGTTAATACTTGGAGCCTCTCCTTAGCTCTGGGAGGGGTTTATATGACTGCTGTCTGGCTCCATTCCTTGTCAGTTATACTTCTGCCCTCAGCTGAGTTAGTTGACCCCTGAGTGTCTGTGCCTGCTTTGTTGTTTGATTCCCTGCATTTGACCAGGTCCATTTACTGTGGTGCTCTTGTCTTCTGATTTGGTACTGTGTATGTGTGTTCCTGGTTTCCGACTTCAGCTACGTCCCTGACTAATCTCCCGTCTATACCCCTTGTACTTTGATTGCCTGCACGGTTTTGACTCTTGGCCTGACTTTGACATCCCTCCTGTTTAGCGCTCATCGGCGCCCCTAACCACCTTGCCTACCAGCAGGTCCCTGCCCTGCTCAGCAACTCCCTCCGGGAGTGTTGTGGCTGGCCCTGCCCCGGGTCTGCCTCCGTCAGTCACGTGCTGCAGGTCCTGCTGGCCGGCGGTCACATCTACTCTACAGCTCCCTCCGGGACCTGCGCAGTCTTGTCGTGTCTGACCTGAATCAGGACCCGAGCACTGACCGGTATATCAGTCACAGAGTCCTGACATTATAACTGACCATTACTGGTTTTCCTCCCTCACCCTTCCCTCGGCATTTGGGGGTACTGTGGATCTCATGTGCACCCTCTCTGAGCAGGTAAAGCCCCTGACTCAGATGCTTCAAAGGCTTAATTAGGAGCAGCAAACTCTTGCCCAGTCTCAGCAGCAAGTGGCTGATACGGTGCAGGGGGCTCTTTCCTCTGGGCTTCAGGGGGCAGTTGCCCGGGATGTTGCTTTAGTATCTCCTGAACCTCCGGTAAAATTGCCGGACAATTTTTCTGGAGATAAAGAGAAAATTAAGGTGTTTAAGGAAGGTTGCAAACTTTTCTTTTCCTTAAGACCTCACTCCTCGGGGGATGAATGTCAGAGGGTGGGGGTCATTATCTGTCTGTTAAGGGGGGCCATGCAGGCTCGGGCTTTCTCCCCTCTGTGGCCCGTGAGAGAATGTCGGTGGATGCGGTTTTTGAGGCACTTGGGTATACAGTATCTACAATGAATCTGACCGTGTGTAATTAGTTGAGGATATGGTGATGAATGTGTGTCAAGGGAAACACTCGGCCGAGTGGTTTTGCACTGAGTTCAGACGCTGCACTGCGGCGGTTTTGTGTTATGATGCTGCCCTCTGGGGTTTGTTCCGTAGAGGCCTGTCCCAGCGTTTGAAAGATGCCTTGGCACTTCACCCCCCACCCAATTCTCTGGAGGACGCCATGATCCAGGCTGTCCGTATGGACAGTAGGTTGCAGGCAAGAGGGGTGATGCAACTGGAGACACCATGGTTCCATAGTGGAACTCAAGCTATTCCTACTGCTGAAGCCATGGAGATTGGTGCTCTCGCCCTCAAGCAAAATGAGAGGAGACGCCGTTGTGAGGAGCAGTTGTGTTTTTATTGTGGGAAGTATGGACATTGGAAGAAGGACTGTCCTTCTTGTCCCTCAACAACCAAGTCAGTGGGAAACGACTTGGTCTGGGTAGCTGTCGAGGAAGCTACCCAGACCCTCAGGTAAATTTTTCCTCATTTTCTAAAGTGTTTCTGCAAGTGGAACTGTTGGTGGACGGCTGTCCTTCTTTCTTTACAGCTTTTGTGGACTGCGGGTCATCCATCAACCTGGTCAATTCTCAGTTAATATCACAATGCAAGATAAGGACAGTTAGGCTTAAGACTCCGATTAAAGTGGTGGCCATTGACTCTTCACCCCTCACCAAAGAAGGGATTTTCTATGTTACAGAGATCTTTTCGCTTAAGGTAGGCTCAGGTCATGTGGAAAAAATAAGTTGTTTTGTTCTGGACAATCTGCTTGCTGGTTTAGTGTTGGGAATACCCTGGTTGCAACGCCACAATCCAGTTATCAATTGGGAGGGGGGGGAGATTGTTCAATGGGGCCCTAACTGTGTCAATCTATGTTGTAAATTGGCTTTATTATCTGAACCAGTTAAATCTGTATCTCTGTCGTCTGTCGGTCTGGAGGGTATGCCGGAGTACCTAAAGGGTCTACGAAGACGTGTTCACTGAAAGCAAGGCTGAGGTCTTACACATATACCCTTTGATTCTGCTATTGAGTTAATTCCTGGGGCTAAGTTGCCTAAGGCACATCTGTTAAACTTGTCCGACCCTGAACGTTTGGCCATGAAGGAGTATATTGTGGAAAGTCTCCGTAAAGGGCATATACGTCCTTCTGTCTCTCCTGTGGCGGCTGGGTTCTTTTTTTGTAAAGAAAAAAGATGGCGGTTTACAACCCTGCCTCGACTTTCGGGAACGCAACAAGATAACTGTAAGGAACACGTAACCTATTCCCATAATTCCTGATTTGTGTAACCAGTTGTTAGGGGCCAAGTGGTTTTCCAAACTTGATCTGCGGGGAGCCTATAATTTGATATCGGTCCGGGAGGGGGATGAGTGGAAAACTACGTTCCTCACATTGGAGGGACTCTTTGAAAATCTAGTTATGCCGTTTGATCTTACAAATGCTCCTGCCATATTCCTGAACTTCCTTTATGTAGTGATCACTGACCTGATAGGCCAGTTTGCAGTTGTCTATTTGGATGACATTTGGTGTATTCTCCTGACAGTAACACTCATCTACAGCATGTACGAACGGTTCTCCATAGACTTGGGAAAATCGCTAAATTGGAGTTTTCATTTTTTTGTACAAGAGCTGTCATTCCTGGGCCTGATTGTGTTTTGTGCAGGGTTTCGCATGGACCCCAAGAAGGTGCAGGCTATGTTGTGATTTGCTTTTTGCTCCCTCTAGTGGTTACTAGTTTTTTGACTCTGGTTTTTCTGTCATTCCTTTTATCCGCACCTGGGTCGTTAGTTAGGGGTGTTGCTATATAAGCTCCCTGGACCTTCAGTTCTATGCCTGGCAACGTAGTTATCAGAGCTAGTCTGCTGTGCTCTTGTCTACTGATCCTGGTTCCAGTTATATCAGCTAAGTCTGCCTTTTGCTTTTTGCTATTTGTTTTGGTTTTGTATTTTTGTCCAGCTTGTTCCAAATCTATATCCTGACCTTTGCTGAAAGCTCTAGGGGGCTGGTGTTCTCCCCCCGGACCGTTAGACGGTTCGGGGGTTCTTGAATTTCCAGTGTGGATTTTGATAGGGTTTTTGTTGACCATATAAGTTACCTTTCTTTATTCTGCTATCAGTAAGCGGGCCTCTCTGTGCTAAACCTGATTCATTTCTGTGTTTGTCATTTCCTCTTACCTCACCGTCATTATTTGTGGGGGGCTTCTATCCAGCTTTGGGGTCCCCTTCTCTGGAGGCAAGAAAGGTCTTTGTTTTCCTCTACTAGGGGTAGCTAGATTCTCCGGCTGGCGCGTGTCATCTAGAATCAACGTAGGAATGATCCCCGGCTACTTCTAGTGTTGGCGTTAGGAGTAGATATATGGTCAACCCAGTTACCACTGCCCTATGAGCTGGATTTTTGTATCCTGCAGACTTCCACGTTCCTCTGAGACCCTCGCCATTGGGGTCATAACAGTTTGCCAGGCCAGTATTAAATGTTTAATGCATTGCAGAAGAGGGATTATAAGAAAGAAGATTCTGAGTTTTTTTTTTTCTTTCTTCTTCCCCTTTACCTCAGAGTGGCTATGCTTGCTGCAGACATGAATGTCCAGACCTTGATTACAAGTGTGGACCAGCTGGCTACTCGTGTGCAGGGCATACAAGACTATGTTATCAGAAATCCTAGGTCAGAACCTAAAATACCGATTCCTGAACTGTTTTCCGGAGACAGGTTTAAGTTTAGGAATTTCGTGAATAATTGTAAATTGTTTTTGTCCCTGAGACCCTGTTCATCTGGAGATTCTGCTCAGCAAGTAAAAATTGTTATTTCGTTCTTACGGGGCGACCCTCAGGATTGGGCTTTTTCGCTGGCGCCAGGAGATCCGGCATTGGCTGATCTTGATGCGTTTTTTCTGGCGCTCGGTTTACTTTATGAGGAACCCAATCTTGAGATTCAGGCAGAAAAGGCCTTGCTGGCTATGTCTCAGGGGCAGGACGAGGCTGAAGTGTATTGCCAAAAATTTCGGAAATGGTCCGTGCTGACACATTGGAACGAGTGTGCACTGGCCGCTAATTTTAGAAATGGCCTTTCTGAAGCCATTAAGAATGTTATGGTGGGTTTTCCCATTCCCACAGGTCTGAATGATACTATGGCACTGGCTATTCAAATTGACCGGCGGTTGCGGGAGCGCAAAACCGCAAATTCCCTCATGGTGTTGTCTGAACAGACACCTGATTTAATGCAATGTGATAGAATCCTGACTAGAAATGAGCGGAAAATTAATAGACGCCGGAATGGCTTGTGCTACTACTGTGGTGATTCTACACATGTTATCTCAGCATGCTCTAAACGTATAGCTAAGGTTGTTAGTCCTGTCACCGTTGGTAATTTGCAACCTAAATTTATTCTGTCTGTAACTTTGATTTGCTCACTGCCATCTTATCCTGTCATGGCGTTTGTAGATTCAGGTGCTGCCCTGAGTCTCATGGATCTCTCATTTGCTAAGCGCTGTGGTTTTACTCTTGAACCATTAGAAAATCCTATTCCTCTTAGGGGTATTGATGCTACACCATTGGCAGCAAATAAACCGCAGTATTGGACACAGGTTACCATGTGCATGACTCCTGAACACCGCGAGGTGATACGTTTCCTGGTTTTACATAAAATGCATGATTTGGTTGTTTTAGGGCTGCCATGGTTACAGACCCATAATCCAGTCCTGGACTGGAAGGCTATGTCAGTCTCAAGTTGGGGCTGTCGTGGTATTCATGGGGATTCCCTGCCTGTGTCTATTGCTTCTTCTACGCCTTCGGAAGTTCCGGAGTATTTGTCTGATTATCAGGATGTCTTCAGTGAGTCTGAGTCCAGTGCACTGCCTCCTCATAGGGACTGTGACTGTGCTATAGATTTGATCCCAGGCAGTAAGTTTCCTAAGGGAAGACTGTTTAATCTGTCGGTACCTGAACATACCGCTATGCGTTCATATATCAAGGAGTCTCTGGAGAAAGGACATATTCGTCCGTCTTCTTCCCCTCTTGGTGCGGGATTCTTTTTTGTGGCAAAAAAGGACGGATCTTTGAGACCTTGTATTGATTATCGGCTTTTAAATAAGATCACTGTCAAATTTCAGTATCCTTTACCGCTGTTGTCTGACTTGTTTGCCCGGATTAAGGGTGCCAAGTGGTTCACCAAGATAGACCTTCGTGGTGCGTACAACCTTGTGCGCATTAAGCAAGGTGATGAATGGAAAACCGCATTCAATACGCCCGAAGGTCATTTTGAGTACTTGGTGATGCCTTTTGGGCTCTCCAATGCGCCTTCAGTTTTTCAGTCCTTTATGCATGACATTTTCCGGAAGTATCTGGATAAATTTTTGATTGTTTATCTGGATGATATTTTGGTTTTTTCTGATAATTGGGATTCGCATGTGGAGCAGGTCAGGTTGGTCTTTAAAATTTTGCGTGAAAATTCTTTGTTTGTCAAGGGCTCAAAGTGTCTCTTTGGTGTACAGAAGGTTCCCTTTTTGGGGTTCATTTTTTCCCCTTCTGCTGTGGAGATGGACCCAGTCAAGGTCCGAGCTATTCTTGATTGGACTCAGCCCTCGTCAGTTAAGAGTCTTCAGAAGTTCTTGGGCTTCGCTAACTTCTACCGTCGTTTTATTGCTAATTTTTCTAGCATTGTGAAACCTTTGACGGATATGACCAAGAAGGGCTCCGATGTAGCTAACTGGGCTCCTGCTGCCGTGGAGGCTTTCCAGGAGTTGAAACGCCGGTTTACTTCGGCGCCTGTTTTGTGCCAGCCTGACGTCTCACTTCCCTTTCAGGTTGAGGTGGATGCTTCGGAGATTGGGGCAGGGGCCGTTTTGTCGCAGAGAGGCCCTGGTTGCTCTGTTATGAAACCTTGTGCCTTTTTCTCTAGGAAGTTTTCGCCTGCCGAGCGAAATTATGATGTGGGCAATCGGGAGTTGTTGGCCATGAAATGGGCATTTGAGGAGTGGCGTCATTGGCTCGAGGGTGCTAAGCATCGTGTGGTGGTCTTGACTGATCACAAAAATCTGATGTATCTCGAGTCTGCTAAACGCCTTAATCCAAGACAGGCCTGCTGGTCATTGTTTTTCTCCCGCTTTGATTTTGTTGTCTCGTATTTACCAGGTTCAAAGAATGTGAAGGCCGATGCTCTTTCTAGGAGCTTTGTGCCTGATGCTCCTGGAGTCGCTGATCCTGTTGGTATTCTTAAAGATGGAGTTATCTTGTCAGCTATTTCTCCGGATCTGCGACGTGTGTTGCAGAGATTTCAGGCTGATAGGCCTGAGTCTTGTCCACCTGACAGACTGTTTGTCCCGGATAAGTGGACCAGCAGAGTCATTTCCGAGGTTCATTCCTCGGTGTTGGCAGGTCACCCGGGAATTTTTGGCACCAGAGATCTGGTGGCCAGGTCCTTTTGGTGGCCTTCCTTGTCAAGGGATGTGCGGTCATTTGTGCAGTCCTGTGGGACTTGTGCTCGAGCTAAGCCTTGCTGTTCTCGTGCCAGCGGTTTGCTCTTGCCCTTGCCTGTCCCGAAGAGACCTTGGACACATATCTCCATGGATTTCATTTCTGATCTTCCGCTATCTCAGGGCATGTCCGTTATCTGGGTGATATGTGATCGCTTCTCCAAGATGGTCCATTTGGTTCCTTTGCCTAAGCTGCCTTCCTCTTCTGATCTGGTTCCTGTGTTTTTCCAGAACGTGGTTCGTTTGCACGGCATCCCTGAGAATATTGTGTCAGACAGAGGATCCCAGTTCGTTTCCAGGTTCTGGCGATCCTTTTGTAGTAGGATGGGCATTGATTTGTCGTTTTCGTCTGCTTTCCATCCTCAGACTAATGGACAGACGGAGCGAACCAATCAGACTTTGGAGGCTTATTTGAGGTGTTTTGTCTCTGCTGATCAGGACGATTGGGTGACATTCTTGCCGTTGGCTGAGTTTGCCCTTAATAATCGGGCTAGTTCCGCCACCTTGGTTTCGCCTTTTTTCTGCAACTCTGGTTTCCATCCTCGCTTTTCTTCGGGTCATGTGGAGCCTTCTGACTGTCCTGGGGTGGATTCTGTGGTGGATAGGTTGCAGCAGATCTGGAATCATGTGGTGGACAACTTGAAGTTGTCACAGGAGAAGGCTCAGCGCTTTGCCAACCGCCGCCGCGGTGTGGGTCCCCGACTACGCGTTGGGGATTTGGTATGGCTTTCTTCCCGCTTTGTTCCTATGAAGGTCTCCTCTCCCAAATTTAAACCTCGTTTTATTGGGCCTTACAAGATATTGGAAATCCTTAATCCTGTATCTTTTCGTCTGGATCTTCCTGTGTCGTTTGCTATTCACAATGTATTTCATAGGTCCTTGTTGCGGCGGTACATTGTGCCTTTAGTTCCTTCTGCTGAGCCTCCTGCTCCGGTGTTGGTTGAGGGCGAGTTGGAGTACGTGGTGGAGAAGATCTTGGATTCTCGCCTCTCCAGGCGGAGGCTTCAGTACCTGGTCAAGTGGAAGGGCTATGGTCAGGAGGATAATTCCTGGGTGGTCGCCTCTGGTCGCCTCTGATGTTCATGCGGCCGATTTAGTTCGTGCCTTTCATGCCGCTCATCCTGATCGCCCTGGTGGTCGTGGTGAGGGTTCGGTGACCCCTCACTAAGGGGGGGGTACTGTTGTGATTTGCTTTTTGCTCCCTCTAGTGGTTACTAGTTTTTTGACTCTGGTTTTTCTGTCATTCCTTTTATCCGCACCTGGGTCGTTAGTTAGGGGTGTTGCTATATAAGCTCCCTGGACCTTCAGTTCTATGCCTGGCAACGTAGTTATCAGAGCTAGTCTGCTGTGCTCTTGTCTACTGATCCTGGTTCCAGTTATATCAGCTAAGTCTGCCTTTTGCTTTTTGCTATTTGTTTTGGTTTTGTATTTTTGTCCAGCTTGTTCCAAATCTATATCCTGACCTTTGCTGAAAGCTCTAGGGGGCTGGTGTTCTCCCCCCGGACCGTTAGACGGTTCGGGGGTTCTTGAATTTCCAGTGTGGATTTTGATAGGGTTTTTGTTGACCATATAAGTTACCTTTCTTTATTCTGCTATCAGTAAGCGGGCCTCTCTGTGCTAAACCTGATTCATTTCTGTGTTTGTCATTTCCTCTTACCTCACCGTCATTATTTGTGGGGGGCTTCCATCCAGCTTTGGGGTCCCCTTCTCTGGAGGCAAGAAAGGTCTTTGTTTTCCTCTACTAGGGGTAGCTAGATTCTCCGGCTGGCGCGTGTCATCTAGAATCAACGTAGGAATGATCCCCGGCTACTTCTAGTGTTGGCGTTAGGAGTAGTTATATGGTCAACCCAGTTACCACTGCCCTATGAGCTGGATTTTTGTATCCTGCAGACTTCCACGTTCCTCTGAGACCCTCGCCATTGGGGTCATAACAGGCTATTGCCGATTGGGTCCAACCCTGAGATCTCAAGGGACTCCAGCGCTTCTTGGGATTCGCCAATTATTATCCTAAGTTTATTTAGGGGTTTTCATAGGTGGTTAAGCCACTTACGGATCTTACACGCAAGAGTGCAGATGTAAAAAATTGGTCTGAGGCTGATAAGGAGGCGTTTTTGAAATTGGAAAAATGTTTTATGTCTGCTCCGATTCTGGTACAGCCGGATCCATCCAAACCATTCATTGTGGAGGTGGATGCCTCTGAGGTGGGGGTGGGGGCAGTGTTGTCCCAGGGACCTGCCACTTTGACCAACCTCAAACCCTGTGCCTTCTTCTCCAGGAAGTTCTCTTCAGCCGAGAGAAATTATGATGTGGGCAATAGAGAACTTCTGGCGATTAAGTTGGCTTTTGAAGAATGGAGGCATTTTTTGGAGGGGGCGGAGATTGTGGGTGCTCAGTCTCTTGCTTCCAAACCAGGGGTAAATAGTTTGTCGCAGAACGATTTCGGCAGAGGTTCCTTCAGGAGTTTCATGAATCCAAGTTGAGTGCTCATCCAGGTATTTCTGCTACACTTAAAGTGGTGGCTACAGTGTTTTTTTGGGCCTTCATGGGGTTCGGATATTAGAAAATTTGCATCTGCATGTAGGGTCTGTGCTCGTTCCAAGGGCTATCATGGCCAGCCGGTGCCTGATAGGCCATGGACCTACCTTTCTATGGACTTCATCACCAATCTCCCTCCGTCCCAGGGTAACACTGTGGTGTGTGTTGTGGTGGACAGGTTCTCTAAACAGGCTCATTTTCTACAATTGGCTGTACTACTTTTGGCGGAAACCTCGTCCAGGTTGTTTGCACAACATGTGGTTCGTTTGCATGGTTGCATGGGGTACCCATGAATGTGGTGTCTGACAGAGGTGTGCAGTTTGTGGCTAAGTTTTGGAGGGCATTCTGTAAGAAATTTGGTATTTCTTTGTCTTTCTCCTTTGCGTACCTCCCTGAGAGTAATGGGCAGACGGAACACTCTTATCAGTCCTTGGAACAGATTCTTAGATGTTTGTCCTCGGCTAGGCAGGAGGACTGGTGTGATGCATTGCCCTTGGCTGAATTCGCCTTTAACAATCGAGTGAGTCAGTCCACCAGTATGTCTCCATTTCTGGTCAACTACGGGTTTAGTCCACTTTTTGGGGAGTTCTCCCGATTGGATTCTGGTTGTCCTAGGGTGGAGGGGCCTGTACAGCACATGAAAGAACTATGGGTTGAAGTCCGTTGCAATATCTCCAAAGCTCAGGGGAGGTATACAAAAAGAGAGTCTCGGGTCATGCATTTTGAGTGGGGGAGAAGGTTTGGCTTTCCACACGGAATATCAACCTCAAGGTTCCCTCGGTTGTTTGATTTCCTGCTTTTGACTCGGTCCGTTTACTGTTGTGCTCTTGTTTTCTGATTTGGTACTGTGTATATGTGTTCCTGGTTTCTGACTTCAGCTACGTCCCTGACTAATCTCCCGTCTATACCCCTTATACTTTGCCCGCACGGTTTTGACTCTTGGCCTGACTTTCATGTCCCTCCTGTTTAGCTCTTATCGGCGCCCCTAACCACCTTGCCTTCCAGCAGGTCCCCACCCGCGCTCAGCAACTCGCCTCCCGGAGTGTTGTGGCTGGCCCCGCCCCGGGTCCACCTCCAGCAGTCACGTGCCACAGGTTCTGCTGGTGGGCGGTCACGTCTACTCTACAGCTCCCTCCGGGCTCTGCGCAGTCTTGTCATGTCCGACCTGAATCAGGACCCGTGCACTGACCGGTATATCAGTCACGGAGTCCTGATACCAGGACTTATTGCCAGGGTCAGGCAGGGATTAGGTTCCTGCTCGGCGATAGGTGCAGAACCTATATAGGGACTTTTAGGGCAGACAGGGTGACTTTAGATCTGCCTAGGGGATCTCCACTCCCCCCTCCCCTAGTGTTGGGCTCCCTTCCCCTCATCCCTTCGAGTTGCACTTAGTCTTTCCTACACTGTGCGTGACAATGAGAAGGTGGTAGTGACATTAGGAAGATTATGTAAGAAGAAAAGCTGACAGCACTCACTACATATGGACGCATGCTCTCAGTCCAAGGAGCCAACATGGAAAATCACAGCAATCAGAAAATATGGGAACAGCGTCCAGTCCAGGTGAAGAAACTAAAGATTCTTTATTCCACCATGTGTTGTGAATTCCGTTCTTGGGCTCCCTCTGGTGGTTGTAAGTAGCACTTTTGTGAATTCTGCTCTTGGGCTCCCTCCTGTGGTTTTGAGTGGTATAGCTGCTTCTTGGATTTAGCATCAGCAGCTGCTTCCACTGAACGTCTTTCTGGCTCCGCTATTTTAGTCTGGCCTTATCCCTCAATCAATGCCAGTTGTCAATTGTTCCTCCTTGGAGATACTGCTCTTTTGGATTTCCCTGATACTCTGACCAGTTCTGCAAAGATAAGTCCTTGCTTGTCCTTTTGCTGTCCACTTGTTGTGGACTTTATTGTTCAGCACATTCTATGTTTTGCTCATTTGTCCAGCTTATCAGTATGGATCTATTCAGCTAAGCTGGAAGCTCTGGGCTGCAGATTTTGCCCTCCACACCTCTAGTCAGGTGTGGAGATTTTTGCATATCTCTGCGGTGGACTTTTTCTAGTTTTTATTACTGACCGCACAGTGTTCTTTCCTGTACTATCTATCTAGCTAGAAGTGGCCTCCTTTGCTAAATCTTGTTTCATACTACGTATGTCATATCTGTCATGGTTCCCAATGGCAGGGGAACGTCAGGACACATAAATAACGAACGAGCTCTTGGGTGATGGAATCTCGAGCTGACCGTGAGCTAAACCTACCACACAACTAATAGTGGCCGGGGGGCGTGCCTACGTTTTATCCCTAGACGTCTCTCGCCAGCCGGAGAACTAACTTACCCTAGTAGAGGAAAAAACAGACCTGGCTTACCTCTAGGGAAATTCCCCCAAAAAGGAGACAGAAGCCCCCCACATATATTGACGGTGAGTTCAGAGGAAAAGACACACGCAGTATGAAGGTAGGTTCAGCAAAGCGAGGTCCGCTTACTAGATAGTAGAAAGATACAAAAGGGAACTGCACGGTCAGCTGAAAACCCTTTTAAAATACCATCCTGAAATTACTTTAAAACTCATGTGTCAACTCATGACACCGGAGTGGTAATTTCAGCCCACAAGAGCTTCCAGCTACAGAGAATGACTTAACTGTAAACTGGAACAAAAATGCAAACAAACTTAGGACTAAGAGTCCAACTTAGCTGATCAGTAGTCTAGGAGCAGGAACAAGCAACAGAAAGGCTCTGGTTACATTGATGGCCGGCAAGGCAATGACTGAAGAGCAGGATTAAATAGGAACACCCCACTACTGATGAAAACAGGTGAACTGAGAAAGAAAACAGACCCGAGTCACCAGTACCACCAGCCACCACCAGAAGGAGCCCAAAAGCAGATTCACAACAGTACCCCCCCCTCAAGGAGGGGGCACCGAACCCTCACAAGAACCACCAGGGCGATCCGGATGAGCCCTATGAAAGGCACGAACCAAATCAGAGGCGTGAACATCAGAAGCAGTTACCCAAGAATTATCTTCTTGACCATAGCCCTTCCACTTAACCAGATACTGTAGTCTCCGTCTGGAAATACGGGAGTCCAAGATTTTCTCTACAACATACTCCAATTCACCCTCAACCAGCACAGGAGCAGGAGGCTCGGTAGAAGGAACAACCGGCACCTCATACCTCCGCAACAACGACCGATGGAAGACATTATGGATAGCGAAAGATGCCAGAAGGTCTAAACGAAAGGATACAGGGTTAAGAATCTCCAAAATCCTATAAGGACCGATGAACCGAGGCTTAAACTTAGGAGAAGAAACCCTCATAGGGACAAAACGGGAAGACAACCACACCAAGTCCCCAACACGAAGACGAGGACCAACACGACGACGGCGGTTAGCAAAATGCTGAGTCTTCTCCTAGGACAACTTCAAATTGTCCACCACCTGTCCCCAAATCCGATGCAACCTATCCACCATAGTATCCACCCCCGGACAATCCGAAGACTCCACTTGACCGGAAGAAAAACGAGGGTGAAACCCCGAATTGCAAAAGAAAGGAGAAACCAAAGTGGCAGAACTAGCCCGATTATTGAGGGCAAACTCTGCCAACGGCAAAAAGGCAACCCAGTCATCCTGATCCGCAGACACAAAACACCTCAAATAAGTCTCCAAGGTCTGATTAGTTCGCTCAGTCTGGCCATTAGTCTGAGGATGGAACGCAGACGAAAAAGACAAATCAATGCCCATCCTAGCACAGAATGCCCGCCAAAATCTAGACACGAACTGGGTCCCCCTGTCAGAAACGATATTTTCCGGAATACCATGCAAGCGAACCACATTTTGAAAAAACAGAGGAACCAATTCGGATGAGGAAGGCAACTTAGGCAAGGGTACCAAATGAACCATCTTTGAAAAACGGTCACACACCACCCAGATGACAAACATTTTCTGAGAAGCAGGGAGATCAGAAATAAAATCCATAGAGATGTGAGTCCAAGGCCTCTTCGGAATAGGCAAGGATAACAACAATCCGCTAGCCCGAGAACAACAAGGCTTGGCCCGAGCACAAACATCACAAGACTGCACAAAAACTCGTACGTCTCAAGACAGGGAAGGCCACCAGAAGGACCTAGCCACCAAATCCCTAGTACCGAAGATTCCAGGATGACCTGCCAATGCAGAAGAATGAACCTCCGAGATGACTCTGCTGGTCCAATCATCAGGAACAAACAGTCTACCAGGCGGGCAACGATCAGGTCTATCCGCCTGAAACTCCTGCAAAGCCCGTCGCAGGTCTGGGGAAACAGCAGATAATATCACCCCATCCTTAAGGATACCTGTAGGTTCAGAATCACCAGGGGAATCAGGCTCAAAACTCCTAGAAAGGGCATCTGCCTTCACATTTTTAGAACCTGGTAGGTATGAGACCACAAAATTAAACCGAGAGAAAAACAACGACCAGCGCGCCTGTCTAGGATTCAGGCGCTTGGCAGACTCAAGATAAATCAGATTCTTGTGATCGGTCAATACCACCACCTGATGTCTAGCCCCCTCAAGCCAGTGACGCCACTCCTCAAAAGCCCACTTCATAGCCAAAAGCTCCTGATTACCAATATCATAGTTTCGCTCGGCGGGCGAAAATTTTCGAGAAAAGAACGCACAAGGTCTCATCACGGAGCAGTCGGAACTTTTCTGCGACAAAACCGCCCCAGCTCCGATCTCGGAAGCGTCGACCTCAACCTGAAAAGGAAGAGCAACATCAGGCTGACGCAACACAGGGGCAGAAGAAAAGCGGCGCTTAAGCTCCCGAAAGGCCTCCACAGCAGCAGGGGACCAATCAGTAACATCAGTAGCCTTTTTAGTCAAATCAGTCAAAGGTTTAGCAACATCCGAAAAACCAGTTATAAATCGACGATAAAAATTAGCAAAGCCCAAGAATTTCTGTAGGCTCTTAAGAGAAGTAGGTTGCGTCCAATCACAAATAGCCTGAACCTTGACAGGATCCATCTCAATGGAAGAAGGGGAAAAAATGTACCCCAAAAAAGAAATCTTTTGAACCCCAAAAATACACTTAGAACCCTTCACACACAAGGAATTAGCCTGCAAAACCTGAAAAACCCTCCTGACTTGTTGGACATGAGAGTCCCAGTCATCCGAAAAAATCAAAATATCATCCAGATACACAATCATAAATTTATCCAAATATTCACGGAAAATGTTATGCATAAAGGACTGAAAGACTGAAGGGGCATTTGAAAGACCAAAAGGCATTACCAAATACTCAAAATGGCCCTCGGGCGTATTAAATGCGGTTTTCCACTCATCCCCCTGCTTAATTCGCACCAAATTATACGCCCCACGAAGATCAATCTTAGAGAACCACTTAGCCCCCTTTATTCGAGCAAACAAATCAGTCAGCAGTGGCAAAGGATACTGATATTTGACTGTAATTTTATTCAAGAGTCGATAATCAATACACGGCCTCAAAGAGCCATCTTTTTTAGATACAAAGAAAAAACTGGCTCCTAAGGGAGATGAAGAAGGACGAATATGTCCCTTTTCCAGAGACTCCTTAATATACTCTCGCATAGCAACATGTTCAGGTACGGATAAATTAAACAAACGACCATTTGGAAATTTACTGCCTGGAATCAGATCTATGGTACAATCGCAATCTCTGTGAGGAGGGAGTGAACCAAGCTTAGGCTCCTCAAAAACATCACGATAATCAGACAATAATGCCGGAATCTCAGAGGGAATAGATGATGAAATGGAAACCAAAGGTACGTCCCCATGAGCCCCCTGACATCCCCAGCTTAACACAGACATTGCTTTCCAGTCAAGGACTGGGTTATGAGATTGTAACCATGGCAATCCGAGCACCAAAACGTCATGTAGATTGTACAACACAAGGAAGCGAATCACCTCCTGATGGTCTGGAGTCATACGCATAGTCACTTGTGTCCAGTATTGTGGTTTATTACTAGCCAATGGCGTAGAATCAATACCCTTCAGGGGTATAGGGACTTCCAGAGGCTCTAGATTAAACCCACAGCGCCTGGCAAAGGACCAATCCATAAGACTCAAAGCGGCGCCAGAGTCGACATAGGCGTCCGCGGTAATTGACGATAATGAACAAATCAAGGTCACAGATAGAATAAACTTAGACTGTAAAGTGCCAATTGAAACAGACTTATCAACCTTCTTTGTGCGTCTAGAGCATGCTGATATAACATGAGTTGAATCACCACAATAGAAGCACAACCCATTTTTTCGCCTAAAATTCTGCCGTTCGCTTCTGGACAGAATTCTATCACATTGCATATTCTCTGGCGCCTTCTCAGAAGACACCGCCAAATGGTGCACAGGTTTACGCTCCCGCAAACGCCGATCAATCTGAATAGCCATTGTCATGGACTCATTCAGACCTGTAGGCGCAGGGAACCCCACCATAACATCCTTAATGGCACCAGAGAGACCCTCTCTGAAATTCGCCGCCAAAGCGCACTCATTCCACTGAGTAAGCACGGACCATTTACAAAATTTTTGGCAGTATATTTCAGCTTCATCTTGCCCTTGAGATAGGGCCATCAAGGCTTTTTCAGCCTGAATCTCTAAATTAGGTTCCTCATAAAGCAACCCCAAAGCCAGAAAAAATGCATCCACATTGAGCAACGTAGGATCCCCTGGTGCCAATGCAAATGCCCAATCTTGAGGGTAACCTCGCAGCAAGGAAATTACAATCTTAACCTGCTGTGCGGGATCTCCAGCGGAGCGAGGTCTCAGAGAAAGAAATAATTTACAATTATATTTGAAATTCAGAAAACGAGATCTATCTCCGGAGAAAAACTCTGGTATAGGAATTCTAGGTTCAGATATAGGAGCATGTATAACAAAATCCTGTAAATTTTGAACTTTTGTGGCAAGATTATTCAAACCTGTAGCCAAACTCTGAGGATCCATTTTAAGCAGGTGAGATCAGAGCCATTCAAGGGTTAGAAGGAGAGGGAGACAAAGACTGCAATTAGAGCTGAAATGCAACTGATTCAACTATAGAGCAAACACAGAGGAAAAAAAAAAATAATAATTTGCAGACTTCTTTTTCTCTCCTTTCTTCTGCCAACAGTTTTAACACATGGCCGGCCATACTGTCATGGTTCCCAATGGCAGGGGAACGTCAGGACACATAAATAACGAACGAGCTCTTGGGTGATGGAATCTCAAGCTGACCGTGAGCTAAACCTACCACACAACTAATAGTGGCCGGGGGGCGTGCCTACGTTTTATCCCTAGACGTCTCTCGCCAGCCGGAGAACTAACTTACCCTAGTAGAGGAGAAAACAGACCTGGCTTACCTCTAGGGAAATTCCCCCAAAAAGGAGACAGAAGCCCCCCACATATATTGACGGTGAGTTCAGAGGAAAAGACACACGCAGTATGAAGGTAGGTTCAGCAAAGCGAGGTCCGCTTACTAGATAGTAGAAAGATACAAAAGGGAACTGCACGGTCAGCTGAAAACCCTTTTAAAATACCATCCTGAAATTACTTTAAAACTCATGTGTCAACTCATGACACCGGAGTGGTAATTTCAGCCCACAAGAGCTTCCAGCTACAGAGAATGACTTAACTGTAAACTGGAACAAAAATGCAAACAAACTTAGGACTAAGAGTCCAACTTAGCTGATCAGTAGTCTAGGAGCAGGAACAAGCAACAGAAAGGCTCTGGTTACATTGATGGCCGGCAAGGCAATGACTGAAGAGCAGGATTAAATAGGAACACCCCACTACTGATGAAAACAGGTGAACTGAGAAAGAAAACAGACCCGAGTCACCAGTACCACTAGCCACCACCAGAAGGAGCCCAAAAGCAGATTCACAACACATATCCCTCTCCACTCACAGTGAATATTTGTGGGGGGCTGTCCTATCCTTTGGGAATTTTCTCTGAGGCAAGATAGCTTTCCTATTTCTACCTTTAGGGGTAGCTAGTTCTCCGGCTGTGACGAGGTGTCCAGGGAGTGACAGGAACATCCCACAGCTACTGCTAGTGTTGTGTTAAGATCAGGAACTGCGGTCTGTATAGTTACCACCTGCTCAGAGCTAGTCGCATGTCGCTCCTAAATTACCAGTCCATAACAGCCATGTATCCATGACAGAATAAAGCATCTTTATTTTATTTACTTGGACTGAACGCTGTTCCCATTTTTTCTGATTAGGAAGATGATGGTCATAGGTCTTTTGCAGAAGCAGGGCGGGTAGACCGTTTGTTAAATATGTAAGGCTAGTTTCACATTAGCGTTTAAAACGCATCCGCAAGTGGTGGAAAAAACGCATATAAATGCGTACAAACGCGGCGTTTTTTAGACGCATGCGTTGTCGCATGCGGTTAAAAAAACGCCGCGTTTGTACGCGTTTATATGCGTTTTTTCCTGCGTTTGAGTTTTTGGTGCGCATGATGAGAAATTTCACAAGAGAAAAATCAAGATAACCAGACACCGCCAATGGGACTACAGAGGGCGTGTACTATGGGATCTCTATACAGTATATAGACCCTAGGGCCACTGAAATTTTAACAGTTTGCTACTGTATCCTGTGTCATGATGGATCTTCACATGGAGAGCTTTTATTTCAACCTGGATTTCAGCTTCAAAATGTTTCTTGCCTGTGCTTTTGCTTGGGAGCAAGACAGAAATCGCGAAAGATGGAGAAGGAGACAACGTAGGCGTTTTTGGAGGCACCCCATTATCGAACTACGTGAGAGCCGTGGAGCCTATCACACGCTCTATGCCGAGCTTAATGCCAACCCAGAGAAATTCCAGGAATACACCAGGATGTCGCAAGACTCGATCCAGGATTTGCTTTCTCGTGTCCAAGGAGCCATACGGCGACAGGACACCCAGCTCCATAGAGCGATTCCACCGGTGGAACGTCTGCTGGATACATTAAGGTACATTCAAAATCTAAACCAATGACAGTCCAAATTTAGAGTTTTCTGACATGCATTTATTGGCTATTTTCCTTTCTTTCTTTAGCGTAACCACACCATAAAAAGAATAGATTGTAATGTTTTTTGTGTTTGTTTTTCTTCCAGATTTCTGGCAACCGGAGAGAGTTTATCATCCCTGCACTTCCAATACCGGCTTGGAATATCCACCCTGTCCGGAATAGTTGTGGACACCTGCCGGGCTTTGTGGAATGTACTCCGAGATGAGTTTATACCCCTACCCACCTTGGACATGTGGCTTGAAATTGCGGAAAAATTCTGGAGTGCGTGTGATTTCCCCAACTGTTTAGGAGCAGTGGATGGAAAGCACATTCGCATTATCAAACCAGCCAGAACAGGATCGGAGTACTTCAATTACAAAAAATATTTTTCTGTTGTGCTCATGGCAATAGCCGATGCGAATTGTCGCTTCATCGCCGTGGACATTGGAGCTTTTGGCCGTGGCAACGATTCCCAGACTTTCAAGAACTCGGATATGGGACGCCGTGTGTATTGGAAAAATTTCAATTTTCCCCCGCCACAACCTCTCCCCAACGCTCAAGGTCCACCGATGCCATTTGTTATGGTTGGGGATGAGGCCTTTCAGATGTGTGAAAACCTACTGAAGCCCTATTCCAGTCGGGACTTGAACCACACTAGAAGGATCTATAACTACAGACTGATCAGGGCCTGAAGAACAGTAGAGTGTACCTTTGGCATTCTGGTCGCTAAATGGCGCATTCTTGCATCAGCCATTAATCTAAAAGGGGAAACAGTCGACGAGGTGGTCAAAGCCTGTGTGGTTCTGCACAATTATATAATGGTTAAGGAGCAACCTGGGTTTACAGTTCGGTAAATTATCGCGTTTCCACTAATGTTTTTGCTGTTACTTTGGCTAGCATAGTGGTGCTGTATGATGAGCGGGGGTGTGACAGGGGATGTGTTTGATGAGGGAGGGAGTGTGAAGAGGTTAGAAGAGCGTGTGGTGAGGTTACTGGGATGGAGTGTTGTTTTTTTCCCCTTAATTTTATGTGTTGATTCTGGCAGCCAATCGGAGCAAAAAGCATCTACAACATCATGATACAAGGTCTTCTGTGATTGGCTGCCGAAATCACATATCCCTGGCCATATAAAAAGCGGACATCTTGTTTTGCTGATGCCACTGTCGCAATGTCACAGTGCAGAGAGGCTGCTACTGTGCTAATTCTGGTGCTGAAAGTGAACTTGTCAGTTAAATAGATAGTATCCTGTCCTGTGTGAAATCGATCTTCCAGTAAAAACTGTGCGGCAGTCTCCGGAATCCCCATTTTCTACTCCAAATCTTTTGTGCTAAAACTGTGCTTCAGTGGCAAATCGGAAGACCAGATTTCCACTTAAAAATCATTAGGCCTAATATTGGGGTGCAGACACAAGGCCCAAATAGCTAATCCAAATCGTTTGTGATAAAACTATGTTTCAGTGGCAAATCAGAAGGCCAGATTTCCCGTCAAAATCGTTAGGTATAACAGTGTTGTTCAGGTACACTATCTAAGAAAATAAATATTTATTTTTCATTTAGTGACAGTTGACTGACAGCTGTGGGCCTAAGGTTGTGAAACAGCAGGTTACAAGAGGGGAAGGCTACTTACAACGTGAGTGGGAAAAAGTGAGGTCATGGTGGAATGGGGAATAGGCTTGTGTTCGACGTGCAAGTGGGTTAGGTGTTCATATGAATGAAAGCTCAATTGAACAAACACTGTCTCGTTTTATCCAAAGACCACTGACAACATCCGTTACTGAGTTAAGATCCACTATGTCCCAAAATCACAAAAATGGCACTTCAATATGCAATATACAGCTCAATAGGGGCTGTAATTATACTGCCACCTATAAGAAGCGAACAATAAATAAATTAAAAATTAGTATTAGAAAAATTAAAACAAATATATAAAAGGCTACTTGTCCATAATTGATGTAAACATATACCAAGGGGAGCAACAAAAGACCACAATAAGCAAAATAATGTTAGAGCAAATTCAAACAGCGCCTATAGTATGTACCCTGTGGAAGTCACATATATAGTATGGTATAATTATCCAATTTGATTCTCAAGAAAAAGTACCAGTAAACACAATGTAGCATATTTGCTCAAAGCATCAGTAACAATCCAACTAGTACACCTAAATATATCTATACATCAAATTACATGTGACCTCTTGTTACTGATACGCATCAGGTTATACAGGCGACATAGCCTATTATACAGTGACAACATACATCACAAATATAAATGCTGTTACATTCCAGTGAGTAATAATAGTGCTCGTGGTTTGGTGGTGACCCCCTGTGCCCCGACACACATTTCGCCTTTCTGCTTTTTCCGGGGGCTTGACATCTGTTACTGGCCAGGCTACTCGACTCCCTTTTTTGGCAGCCGCACAGCAGTACCCCTTGTAGATGAGGCTCAGAAAGAACATGTGCTACAGTGAATGGCAAGCACTGCATCAAGTGGCCTCTCTTCCTCTTCCTCCACCTTAACATCACACACAGTACAATCCTCTGGGGTGGCACCTCAATCAGCCTTGTTTCCCCCCGCGTCAAAAATTTGCAGACACCCAACTGACTGTGGAGAACCTCAGATGGACCATTCTGAAGAGCTCTTCATACATTCTATTCCATGGTCATCAGAGGTCTGCTCCGAAGAACCACAGAATTCAGAGGAGGAAAGCATCAGCAACGATGACCCAAATTTTTTCATGTTGGATCTGGGGCAAGATGAAATAGACAGTCTAAAATAGATATAAATATAATATCAATATTCGCGCTAATACAACCTTAGTGGGGAGAGATAAAAGATAATCTGCAATATGCGGGATAGAGAGATCAAACAATGCATGAATAGCTGAACTGGTATATTCATACAAACTCTTCACATCACCCCTTCCGGGTGGATGGTAATGAACCTAATGATGGGTACAACAAAAAGCTGCAGAAATAGTCCAAATGCTGATAAAGTTCTTACCCGGACGAAGAGTTCGTATAGGTAAAGCTGATGCTTGGTAGAAGGCTGCAGTCCCGAGTTTCAGCTGGTAATAATAAACTGGAGACTTTATCAGCATTTGGACTATTTCTGCAGCTTTTTGTTGTACCCATCATTAGGTTCATTACCATCCACCCGGAAGGGGTGATGTGAAGAGTTTATATGAATATACCAGTTCAGCTATTCATGCATTGTTTGATCTCTCTATCCCGCATATTGCAGATTATCTTTTATCTCTCCCCACTAAGGTTGTATTAGCACGAATATTGATATTATTTGTATATCTATTTTAGACTGACTTTTTGGTTCTACACAATCATTGGTGGTGATTGTTATATTCGCAGCAAAAATATTAACCTCATAATACCTGGCGCCACTCGGCTTTTTTACTATTGTATACAAGATTAAATAGAGTCTGAGCAGTAGGGTCTACTACCCAGACGGTAACCACCAAGAGTGGAGGTGATCCTGATGAAACTCAGATACCAGAGGTGCACGCAGACTGTACTGTGGTGTCAGGGCAGGAAGAGGAGGAGGGTGACTCTGAGGGTGAGAAGTGTCAGAACAGAGAGGATGAGAATGAGGTTGTAGATTCCACTTGGTGTGAACCCAAAGGTAAGCAGCTGTGTAGCTCATCAGAGGAGGTGGAGGAG
Source organism: Ranitomeya variabilis (assembly GCF_051348905.1). Lineage (NCBI taxonomy): Eukaryota > Metazoa > Chordata > Amphibia > Anura > Dendrobatidae > Ranitomeya > Ranitomeya variabilis. The sequence goes on from NC_135233.1 coordinate 735,314,820, forward strand.
GAGAAAGATGAGGAGGTTATGTTGCAGCTTCCCACATAGACACAAAGTGACGCAACCACAACAACCACTGCATCCTCAGCCCCAACTCTGGCCGCACCTCACTCACAGTCTAGCAGTTTGCCCTGTTCTCAATACTCCGCCCTCTCTCAGCATAGCAGCCAGTCCTTGGTCCCGCAGTTGTGGTCACGTAAAAGAATGTTTCCTCCTACACATGGCAAAGCTAAGAGCTTGAACTCCACATTCTCCAATCTGTTGGCCATGGAAATGGTGCCTTTCTGCCTGGTGGATACAGATGGTTTCCGATAGTTGATGGCCATTGCAGTCCCCCAGTACCAGTTGCGCTACACCAGTATGTCGCCGGCAATATTACCCGCTCCCATAAAAAAATCTATGTCTGCCAGGGTACATTTCACCACTGACACCTGGACAAGCAAACATAAGCAGAGGAGTTACATCTCGCTGACTGGGCACTGAGTGACTTGGGATCCCCAAGGCTTGCGGGACAAACCTCTGTATCTAACAGTTCCTTCACTGCTTCTGCCTCCTCCACCTCTGTAGGGCCTCCACCTGTGCCCTCAACCTCTCCCTTAAGCAGACACACATTCCAACAGTGCAGATAGAATCTCCCCCACCTCTGTATTGCGCAGTCATGGCTCACCGCAATCAGTTAAATTAATATGCCTAGTGCTTATCCCCATAGTGGAGAGCAAGTTCCTAGCCAAGTGGCAAGGCCCATATGAGGTGGTGGAAAAACTGAGCGAGGTGAATTACAAGGTACACCAGCCAGGTTGAAGAAAGCTGCACCAAATATACCATGTGAAATTGCTCAAGCCATGGTGTGATCGGGAGTCGCTGAAAACCCCTTGCCTGGTGGCCAGTCTCAAAGCCACATTGGGCGATGTCACTGTTGCAGAGACTCTAATGTCAGCCCAGAGACAAAAGTGTTGGGTGCTGTTGCAGCAGAATCATGACCTGTTCTCGGAGTTGCTAGGGCTTACACAGTTGGTGGAGCATGACGTGTTGACAGAATCGCATGTAAGAGTGAACATTAGGCCCTATAGAATTCCAGAAGCACGTCAGGAGGTAATAGCAAATAAGGTGAAGAGGATGTTAGACCTCGGGGTGATGGAGGAGTCAAAAAGTGGATGGTCAAGTCCCATCATCCTCGTGCCGAAGCCTGACAGTGAGTGGCGGTTTTGCAGTGACTACTGCAGGCTGAATGAGGTCTCCAAATGTGTACGTATCCGATGCCCTGTGTGGACCAAAGGTACAGGCAATCTTGGATGCGGGGTTCACCATAAACCCCCAAAAATGTTCCATAGGGAAGGAAGAGGCCAAATACCTAGGCTATGTTGTCAGGGGCGGCGAAATCAAGCCTCAGATAAACAAGATTGAGGCAATTCAGCCCTACGTGCAATATATACAGCTACAGTGTGTGCCCTGTCTGCAATATATACAGCTGCAGTGTGTGCCTTATGTGCAATATATACAGCTACAGTGTGTTCCCTATGTGCCATATATATATATTGTGAGGGGTTGACTCACTCAGCTGCTTCACCAGGTAGACACAGGAACCATACTGGTAGTAGTTCACCTGCTAGTTTATTATGGACAGCATAAACTTAAGCATGGTTCAGCAAAATAAACATAACTGTAAAACAAAAGGTAACCTTTAAAAGAGTCCTTGACGTGCAGGCACAGTGTCCTTAGCTCCTCTGGGAGCTACGAGGGAGTTTTACCTCTCCCAACACACCACCCCCACTGACTCTCCTGGCCAGGTTTTTAACACCCCATGTTATGATCACAAGACCCTGACATCACAGAGGTCCTGTCAGGACTCTGCAGGTGGAGATACGGTGGACCTCCTCCCACCCGCTCTATGAGGGTCCACTAAAACCAGCCCATAACATAACTTAACCATCTCAACACATAGCGTGCTGGAGGAAAACTATTTTGGTTTTACATCACTGACGTTAATATGCGTAGTGACACATGACACATATCTCTCTTCATACACTGTACCAGTGTTTGTGCCATATATATATATATATATATATATATATATATATACATACAGCTATAGAGTGTGCCTTATGTACATACAGTATATACATATATACAGTGCCTTGCGAAAGTATTCGGCTCCCTGGAACTTTTCAACCTTTTCCCACATATCATGCTTCAAACATAAAGATATCAAATGTAAATTTTTAGAGAAGAATCAGCAACAAGTAGAACACAATTGTGAAGTTGAACGAAATTTATTGGTTATTTTACATTTTTGTGGAAACTCAAAAACTGAAAAGTGGAGCGTGCAATATTATTCTGCCCCCTTTAACTTAATACTTTGTTGCGCCACCTTTTGCTGTGATTACAGCTGCAAGTCGCTTGGGGTATGTCTCTATCACTTTTTTTTACATCGAGAGACTTCCCATTCTTTCTTGGCAAACAGCTCGAGCTCAATGAGGTTTGATGGAGATCGTTTGTGAACAGTAGTTTTCAGCTATTTCCACAGATTCTCGATTGGATTGAGGTCTGGACTTTGATTTGGCCATTCTAACACCTGGATACGTTTATTGGTGAACCATTCCATTGTTCAATTGTAGATTTTGCTTTATGTTTGGGATCATTGTCTTGTTGGAAGACAAATCTCCATCCCAGTCTCAGGTCTTTTGCAGACTCAAATAGGTTTTCTTCAAGAATGGTCCTGTATTTGGCTCCATCCATATTCCCATCAATTTTAACCATCTTCCCCGTCCCTGCTGAAGAAAAGCAGGCCCAAACCATGATGCTGCCACCACCATGTTTGACAGTGTGGATGGTGTGTTCACGGTGATGAGTTGTGTTGCCTTTACTCCAAACATATCGTTTGGCATTTTTGCCAAAAAGTTCGATTTTGGTTTCATATGACCAGAGCACCTTCTTCCACATGTTTGGTGTGTCTCCCAGGTGGCTTGTTGCAAACTTTAAACCACACTTTTTATGGATATCTTTGAGAAATGGCTTTCTTCTTGCCACGCTTCCATAAAGGCCAGATTTGTGCAGTGTATGACTGATTTTTGTCCTATGGATAGAATGTCCCACCTCAGCTATAGATCTCTGCAGTTCATCCAGAGTGATCATCTGCCTCTTGGCTGCATCTCTGATCAGTCTTCTCCTTGTTTAAGATAAAAGTTTAGAGGGATGGCCGGGTCTTGATAGATTTGCAGTGGTATGATACTCCTTCCATTTCAATATGATTGCTTGCACAGGGCTACTTGGGATGTTTAAAGTTTTGGAAATCATTTTGTCTCCAAATCCGGCTTTAAACTTCTCCACAACAGTATCATGGACCTGCCTGTTGTGTTCCTTAGTCTTCATGATGCTCCCTGTGTTTCAAACAGAACCCTGAGACTATCACAGAGTAGGTGCATTTATACGGAGACTTGATTACACACAGGTGGATTATATTTATCATCATTAGGCATTTAGAACAACATTGGATCATTCAGAGATCCACAATGAACTTCTGGAGTGAGTTTGCTGCACTGAAAGTAAAGGGGCCGAATAATATTGCACGCCCCACTTTTCAGTTTTGGAATTTCCCAAAAAATGTAAAATAACCAATAAAGTTCGTTCAACTTCACAATTGTGTTCCACTTGTTGATTCTTCACCAAAAATTTACATTTGGTATCTTTAAGTTTGAAGCATGATACGTGGGAAAAGGTTGAAAAGTTCCAGGGAGCCGAATACTTTCGCAAGGCACTGTATATATATATATATATATATATATATATATATATATATATATATATATATATATATACACAACCCCTGGCAAAAATTATGGATTCACCGGCCTTGGAGGATGTTAATTCAGTTGTTTCATTTTATAGAAAAAAAAGCAGATCACAGACATGGCACAAAACGAAAGTCATTTCAAATGGCAACTTTCTCTGCTTTAAGAAACACTAAAAGAAATCAAGAACAAAAAATGTGGTAGTCAGTAATGGTTACATTTTTTAACCAAGCATAGGGAAAAATTATGGAATCACTCAATTCTGAGGAAAAAATTATGGAATCACACTGTAAATTTTCATATCCAAAAAAAAAAACCTGCATCTAATTAGATCTGCTCATTAGTCTGCATCTAAAAAGAAGTGATCACACCTTGGAGAGCTGTCGCACCAAGTGGCTGACATGAATCATGGCTCCAACATGAGAGATGTCAATTGAAACAAAAGAGGGGATTATCAAACTCTTAAAAGTGGGTAAATCATCATGCAATGTTGCAAAAGATGTTGGTTGTTCACAGTCAGCTGTGTCTAAAATCTGGACCAAATACAAACAACATGGGAAGGTTGTTAAAGGCAAACATACTGGTAGACCAAGGAAGACATCAAAGCGTCAAGACCGGAAACTTAAAGCAATATGTCTCCAAAACAGGAAATGCACAACAAAACAAATGAGGAACGAAGGGGTGAAAACTGGAGTCAACGTCTGTGACCGAACTGTAAGAAACCGCCTAAAGGAAATGGGATTTACGTACAGAAAAGCTAAACGAAAGCCATCATTAACACTTAAACAGAAAAAAACAAGGTTACAATGGGCTAAGGAAAAGCAATCGTGGACTGTGGATGACTGGATGAAAGTCATATTCAGTGATGAATCACAAATCTGCATTGGGCAAGGTGATGATGCTGGAACTTTTGTTTTGTGCTGTTCCAATGAGATTTATAAAGATGACTGCCTGAAGAGAACATGCAAATTTCCACAGTCATTGATGATATGGGGCTGCATGTCAGGTAAAGGCACTGGAGAGATGGCTGTCATTACATCTTCAACAAATGCACAAGTTAATGTTGATATTTTGGACACTTTTCTTATCCCATCAATTGAAAAAATGATGGGGATGATGAAATCATTTTTCCAAATCATAATGCATCGTGCCATAGAGCAAAAGCTGTGAAAACATTCTTTGAAAAAATACACATAAGGTCAATGTCATGGCCTGCAAATAGTCCGGATCTCAATCCAATTGAAAATCTTTGGTGGAAGTTGAAGAAAATGGTCCATGACAAGGCTCCAACCTGCAAAGCTGATCTGGCAACAGCAATCAGAGAAAGTTGGAGCCAGATTGATGAAGAGTACTGTTTGACACTCATTAAGTCCATGCCTCAGAGACTGCAAGCTGTTTTAAAAACCAGAGGTGGCGCAACAAAATACTAGTGATGTTTTGGAGTGTTTTTTTGTTTGTTTTTCATGATTCCATAATTTTTTCCACAGAATTGAGTGATTCCATAAGTTTTCCCCTATGCTTGGTTAAAAAAAGTAACCATTACTGACTACCACATTTTTTGTTCTTGATTTTAGTGTTTCTTAAAGCCAGAAAGTTGCCATTTGAAATGACTTTAGTTTTGTGCCATGTCTGTGATCTGCTTTTCTTCTACAAAATTAAACAACTGAATGAGCATCCTCCAAGGCCGATGATTCCATAATGTTTGCCAGGCGTTGTGTGTGTGTGTGTGTGTATATATATATATATATATATATATATATATATATATATATATATATATATACACTCACCGGCCACTTTATTAGGTACACCTGTCCAACTTCTTGTTAACACTTAATTTCTAATCAGCCAATCACATGGCGGCAACTCAGTGCATTTAGGCATGTAGACATGGTCAAGACAATCTCCTGCAGTTCAAACTGAGCATCAGTATGGGGAAGAAAGGTGATTTGAGTGCCTTTGAACGTGGCATGGTTGTTGGTGCCAGAAGGGCTGGTCTGAGTATTTCAGAAACTGCTGATCTACTGGGATTTTCACGCACAACCATCTCTAGGGTTTACAGAGAATGGTCCGAAAAAGAAAAAAAATCCAGTGAGCGGCAGTTCTGTGGGCGGAAATGCCTTGTTGATGCCAGAGGTCAGAGGAGAATGGGCAGACTGGTTCGAGCTGATAGAAAGGCAACAGTGACTCAAATCGCCACCCGTTACAACCAAGGTAGGCCTAAGAGCATCTCTGAACGCACAGTGCGTCGAACTTTGAGGCAGATGGGCTACAGCAGCAGAAGACCACACCGGGTACCACTCCTTTCAGCTAAGAACAGGAAACTGAGGCTACAATTTGTACAAGCTCATCAAAATTGGACAGTAGAAGATTGGAAAAACGTTGCTTGGTCTGATGAGTCTCGATTTCTGCTGCGACATTCGGATGGTAGGGTCAGAATTTGGTGTAAACAACATGAAAGCATGGATCCATCCTGCCTTGTATGGAGCATCTTTGGGATGTGCAGCCGACAAATCTGCGGCAACTGTGTGATGCCATCATGTCAATATGGACCAAAATCTCTGAGGAATGCTTCCAGCACCTTGTTGAATCTATGCCACGAAGAATTGAGGCAGTTCTGAAGGCAAAAGGGGGTCCAACCCGTTACTAGCATGGTGTACCTAATAAAGTGGCCGGTGAGTGTATATATATATACACATACATGTGGTCAAAACTGTTGGTATCCCGCTTTTAATGACAGAAAACCCCACAATGGTCACAGAAATAACTTGAATCTGACAAAAGTAATAATAAATAAAAAATCTATGAAAATGAACAAATGAAAGTCAGACATTGCTTTTCAACCATACTTCCACAGAATTAAAAAAAAAAACAACTCATGAAATAGGCCTGGACAGAAATGATGGTACCCTTAACTTAATATTTTATTGCACAACCTTTTGAGGCAATCACTGAAATCAAATAATTCCTGTAACTGTCAATGAGACTTCTCGACAGGTTTTTTGGCCCACTCAAGAGCAAACTGCTCCAATTGTCTCGTGTTTGAAGGTTTCCTTTTCCAGATGACATATTTCAGCTCTTTCCAAAGATGCTCAATAGGATTTAGGTCAGGGCTCATAGAAGGGAACTTCAGAATAGTCCAATGTTTTCCTCTTAGCCATTCTTGGGTGTTTTTAGCTGTATGTTTTGGGCCATTATCCTGTTGCAAGACCCATGACCTGTGACTGAGACCAAGATTTCTGACACTGGGCAGCACATTTCTCTCTAGAATTCCTTGATAGTCTTGAGATTTCATTGTACCCTGCACAGATTCTAGACACCCTGTGCCAGATGCAGCAAAACAGCCCCAGAACATAACAGAGCCTCCTCCATGTTTCACAGTAGGGACAGTGTTTCTCTTCTTGATATGCTTCATTTTTCCGTCTGTGAACATAGCTGATGTGCCTTGAAAAAAAGTTCAATTTTTGTCTAATCTTTCCATAGGACATTTGCGACTTGTCAACATGTAGTTTGGCAAATTCCAGTCTGGCTATTTTATGATTTTTTTTCAACAATGGTGTCCTCCTTGGTCGTCTCCCATGAAGTCCACTTTGGCTCATACAACAACGGATGGTGCAATCTGACACTGATGTTCTTTGAGCTTGAAGTTCACCTTTAATCTGTTTAGAAGTTTATTTCAGCTCTTTTGTTACCATTCGTATTATCCGTCTCTTTGATTTGTCATCAATTTTCCTCCTGCGGCCACGTCCAGGGAGGTTGGCTACAGTCCCCTGGATCTTAAATTTCTGAATAATATGTGCAACTGTAGTCACAGGAACATCAAGCTGCTTGGAGATGGTCTTATAACTTTTACCTTTAAAATGTTTGTCTATAATTTTGTTTCTAATGTCCTGAGACAACTCTTTCCTTCGCTTACTCTGGTCCATGTTGAGTGTGATACCCACCATGTCACCAAACAGCACAGTGAGTATCTGTAGCCCTATATACAGGCCCACTCACTGATTCCAAGATTGTAGATACTTGTGATGCTAGTTAGTGGACACACCTTGATTTAACATGTCCCTTTTGTCACATTTTCAGGGGAACCATCACTTCTGTCCAGACCTATTACATCAGTTTTATTTTGTTTTCAATTCTTTGGAAGCATGGTTGAAAAGCAATGTCTGATTTTTATTTGTTCATTTTCATAGATCTATTATTTATTATTACTTTTGTCAGATTCAAGTTATTTCTGTGACCATTGTGGGTTTTTCAGTCATTAAAGGAGGGGTACAAACAATTTTGATCACGTGTGTAAATGGTATGGGTCAGGATGAGAAGGTAACAGCAGGTGGAGTTAACAGTTGACCATTAATAGAAAAGCTGTCCTATATATGTCATAAAGTAGGAGGTGTATCTATAGGAAGTGTGACTGCAGACTTGTCAATTTTCCCAGTATGAGCTGTCAAGATTCTCTGCTATCAGGAGCAGGTGTGCCTGTGACCGTAAGTGTGCGATTTGCAAACGTGGTCACGTGCCGACTTAGATGTGCACAACTTCATTCAATACAAGTGAACTGAGCAAGGCCGGACACATCTAGTTGAAATGTTGCCCGAAGTATGCAAATCGCATAGTTGCGGTCACATGACCCATACAAGTATACGGATGCGTGTGAAACATCGGATTGCACTCAGATGACTCAGACTCAGTCCAATTACTATGGACACAGGCAATGGAGAAATTACTTTCTCTGTCTTCCCTGCACCTGGGCTATGATTATCTCATGCGAGAGAATCGGATCACACCCAGATGACACTCGGATCAAGCTCTTGTATAGAGCCGGATTGAGATCTGACTCTGAGTGCCCTAGATGTAGGAATGATAATGCCGGACTGTTTCACATGCCCTGGACGTGTCCGAGATTGGCTTATTTTTGGTTGGTGGCTCTCAGCCAGATAGAGGGGGGCTTACAAGATGCGTGGTCCCAAGGGAACCATTGGTGTGCTTGTTGGGATATGTAGAAGAGATAATTGTGGATAACAAGTTGAAAATAGCAATCGCTAGATTACTCCACATGGCTCGGAAGGTCATAGCAAGAAATTGGATAAAAGAGGAGCCTCCTTCGAGGGGAGAGTACATTAAACATGTGGGGCATGTTATCGCCCTGGAAAAGTGAGTGTACCAGAAATGAGGGAAATTGGTCTTGTATGACAAATTGTGGATGCCTTGGTTGGAATTGAGTTAGGAGGAGGTTAAGGGAAGATAGGCCTGGGGATATTTTTCATGTGAAATAATGATCTACAGTACAGGCCAAAAGTTTGGACACACCTTCTCATTTAAAGATTTTTCTGTATTTTCATGACTATGAAATTTGTAAATTCACATCGAAGGCATCAAACCTATGAATTAACACATGTGGAATTATATACTTAACAAAAAAAGTTTGAAACAACTGAAAATATGTCTTATATTCTAGGTTCTTCAAAGTAGCCACCTTTTGCTTTGATGACTGCTTTGCACACTCTTGGCATTCTCTTGATGAGCTTCAAAAGGTAGTCACCGGAAATGGTTTTCACTTCACAGGTGTGCCCTGTCAGGTTCAATAAGTGGGATTTCTTGCCTTATAAATGGGGTTGGGACCATCAGTTGTGTTGAGCAGAAGTCTGATGGATACACACCTCCAGGCTGTGTAAGGGCTATTGGACCAATAAGGAGAGTGATGGGGTGCTACGCCAGATGACCTGGCCTCCACAGTCACCTGACCTGAACGCAATCGAGATGGTTTGGGGTGAGCTGGACAGCAGAGTGAAGGCAAAAGGGCCAACAAGTGCTAAGCATCTCTGGGAACTCCTTCAAGATTGTTGGAAGACCATTTCTGGTGACTACCTCTTGAAGCTCATCAAGAGAATGCCAAGAGTGTGTAAAGCAGTCATCAAAGCAAAAGGTGGCTACTTTGAAGAACCTAGAATATAAGACATATTTTCAGTTGTTTCACACGTTTTTGTTAAGTATATAATTCCACATGTGTTAATTCATAGTTTTGATGCCTTCAGTGTGAATTTACAATTTTCATAGTCATGAAAATACAGAAAAATCTTTAAACGATAAGGTGTGTCCAAACTTTTGGTCTGTACTGTATATGTTCTTAATGGAAGACACTATATAATGCTAACGTATACAGTATACTGTTACAAGATACGCTAAGGGAAGAGCGTGAGCTGTCTAATTGGGAAGGAGGGGGGAGGGGTTGGTAAGGAGGGGTTGTTGTTGGAGAAAATTGAAAATTCATGTACCGATGTCAAATGTTTTATTGAAATTTTATACTCAATAAAAACCTATTTGAGTTAAAAAAAGGATGTCATTGGTCAATGATTACACAGGAGCTGCCATAAGTGGATCTGGATGATTAGCTGGAAGTGCTGGTGTAGGGCATGTGGTATTTACATTGTTCCTTTTTCTCCCCAACCCCTCCTAGTAAATTTATATGTTTCATACCATGTGATACTGCTACACTTTCCTGTGTATTATCACTACTGTTTCTTACATGAGTACTGCTACGCATAAAGCGTATTACTCTACATATGTATAATGTATTGTTTACATATTTGCACATATAATGTTGATAGGGAAAGTGAATACCCTGGGCCGGTTATTAGGTTTAATTTTAGGGGAGCAGTACCCCAAGTTGGCCACTAGATGGGGCATTACAGGTTTGGCCACGTAGCACAGTGACAGTTAGGAAAGTATATAGTTAACTGTAGGAGGGGCACGGAGGAATAAGACAGTTAGGACTTCCTGTTTAGTTGAGTTGGGGCGTGGGCGCCCGTAAAGCTCACAGAGGGCTGGCTAGCCCAGGGCAGATGTGCCCCGCAATGTTCTTCTAAGAAGAGTGGCCCAGCAGTAGTATCCAGGGGGCCAGAATAAAGAACAGAGAGTGCAGCGGTTACAGGAACAACAGTGCAGTATAAGTGGGACTGCAGCTGCTGGAGAGAAGAAGGCTAAGCAGAGTGGGAGAAAGTGCACCAAGATGTGGCAGGTTTTTGCGTGGGCCGCTATTCTGAGGACCGGGGCGAGATGGCAGGGAATACCCCCACGAAAGGCAGAAATACTGGACATTGAGGACACTGAGGGACCATATAGTACGGACCATCCCAAATGCAGGCTTAGCGAGAGGCAAGGGTCAGAGATACCGATGCCTGATACTGTAACAGTGTGTGCCCTGGATGACAAGTTGCTGAGAAAACATGTTGAAGTTGAAGTGAAACCAGACTGTGACGCTTTATTCTTGGAATCGTCCGCGGAGGTAACAGTCCCGAACAGGGAAAATCCTGATGATGTAGAGGAGCAGCACCGAGGTACTTTATAGGGACGGGACCAGCGGGTGATACAGGGATTGATGTTGGCTATGACTACTGCCCTGGTCCCGGCCGGATCCTACACTGGGATTTCTGCATGTGGCTCATACGCCATGCTGAATAAATCAAAATATTTTGAAAATGCTGTTTCCATATTTTCATCATTTGCAGATCAGTAATGTCTCCATACTGTGATCTTCATAACTCCGCAAGTTTTGAATCTTGGTGTTGCAATTTCAATGTTGTAGAGTGTAGTAAAATTTGTGATATTGTGCATAGTGGGGACTCTACATAATAAATGACATACATTGGCACACCTTCACACTGAAATCTAATATATAAAGCTAAATGTGTGTGTATGTGTGTATGTCCGTATGTCCGGGATTGGCATCTGCACCGTCGCAGCTACATCCACAAAATTTTGCACAGTGACACGTCTGGACCCCGAGAGCGTCATAGGCTATGTTGTGAGGCGAAATTTTAACCCCGCGCGTTCCAATTCACCAAACAATTTTGCCTCTATCTACATAATGGGGAAAAAGTGAAAGGAAAAGTGTTGGAGGCAAATTGACAGCCAGGAGGAGATGGCATACAGGTATATAATATATACAGGGGAGATGATATACAGCTATATATTATATACAGGAGGAGATGACATACAGGTATATACTATACTAGATGGTGGCCCGATTCTAACGCATCGGGTATTCTAGAATATGTATGCGTAGTATATTGCACAGCCCACGCAGTATATTGCACAGCCACGCAGTACATTGCGCAGCCCACGTAGTACATTGCGCAGCCACGCAGTACATTGCGCAGCCCACGCAGTACATTGCGTTGCGGGGGCCACCTTCAAACGACGACGGGAGGATTACTGTTTTTCCAATTGGAATTCTCTTTTCACTTGATTGTTTTTGCAAATGTTCTTGAAGAACGCAGTAGTCTTCAACTTTAAGTTGTTTTTGGTTAATTCTTATGAAATTTAGACGATTAGCTTCAATTTTAACATATGCGTCAACGAAGTACTGTTGTGTCAGTTTCCCACCGTTTAAAATAGGATTGAAGTAATTTCGGACAGACAGACGAAAACTGTAGTATTGCAGCTGTGTAATTCTTCTTGAAGTTCCTTGTTGGTTTAGGTTTTCATGCCACCCTTGTTCACCTCTTGGAAAGAATAGCAGATACAGAAGAGCATCAAGGTTACATAGTTACATAGTTATTAGTTACATAGTTATTAAGGTTGAAGGAAGACTGTAAGTCCATCTAGTTCAACCCATAGCCTAACCTAACATGCCCTAACATGTTGATCCAGAGGAAGGCAAAAAAAACCCATGTGGCAAAGAGTAACACCACCATGGGGAAAAAAATTCCTTCCCGACTCCACATACGGCAATCAGACTAGTTCCCTGGATCAACGCCTTATCAAGGAATCTAGTGTATATACCCTGTAACATTATACTTTTCCAGAAAGGTATCCAGTCCCCTCTTAAATTTAATTAATGAATCACTCATTACAACATCATGCGGCAGAGAGTTCCATAGTCTCACTGCTCTTACAGTAAAGAATCCGCGTCTGTTATTATGCTTAAACCTTCTTTCCTCCAGACGTAGAGGATGCCCCCTTGTCCCTGTCTCAGGTCTATGATTAAAAAGATCATCAGAAAGGTCTTTGTACTGTCCCCTCATATATTTATACATTAAAATAAGATCACCCCTTAGTCTTCGTTTTTCCAAACTAAATAGCCCCAAGTGTAATAACCTATCTTGGTATTGCAGACCCCCCAGTCCTCTAATAACCTTGGTCGCTCTTCTCTGCACCCGCTGTAGTTCAGCTATGTCTTTCTTATACACCGGAGACCAGAACTGTGCACAGTATTCTAAGTGTGGTCGATCTAGTGACTTGTATAGAGGTAAAATTATGTTCTCCTCATGAGCATCTATGCCTCTTTTAATACATCCCATTATTTTATTTGCCTTTGTAGCAGCTGCCTGACACTGGCCACTGAATATGAGTTTGTCATCCACCCATATACCCAGGTCTTTTTCATTGACGGTTTTGCCCAGAGTTTTAGAATTAAGCACATAGTTATACATCTTATTACTTTTACCCAAGTGCATGACCTTACATTTATCCCCATTAAAGCTCATTTGCCATTTATCAGCCCAAGCTTCTAGTTTACATAAATCATCCTGTAATATAAAATTGTCCTCCCCTGTATTGATTACCCTGCAGAGTTTAGTGTCATCTGCAAATATTGAAATTCTACTCTGAATGCCCCCTACAAGGTCATTAATAAATATGTTAAAAAGAAGAGGGCCCAATACTGACCCCTGTGGTACCCCACTGCTAACTGCAACCCAGTCCGAGTGTGCTCCATTAATAACCACCCTTTGTTTCCTATCCCTGAGCCAGCTCTCAACCCACTTACACATATTTTCCCCTATCCCCATTACTCTCATTTTATGTAACAACCTTTTGTGTGGCACCGTATCAAAAGCTTTGGAAAAGTCCATATACACTACGTCCACTGGGTTCCCTTGGTCCAGTCCGGAACTTACCTCTTCATAGAAGCTGATCAAATTAGTCTGACATGAACGGTCCCTAGTAAACCCGTGCTGATACTGGGTCATAAGGTTATTCCTCTTCAGATACTCCAGTATAGTATTCCTTAGAATGCCCTCCAGGATTTTACCCACAGTAGAGGTTAAGCTTACTGGCCTATAATTACCGAGTTCAGTTTTTGCCCCTTTTTTGAATATTGGCACCACATTTGCTATACGCCAGTCCTGTGGTACAGACCCTGTTATTATGGAGTCTTTAAAGATTAAAAATAATGGTCTATCAATGACTGTACTTAGTTCCTGCAGTACTCGGGGGTGTATCCCATTCGGGCCCGGAGATTTGTCAATTTTAGTTATTTTTAGACGCCGCTGTACTTCCTGCTGGGTTAAGCAGGTGACATTTAATGGGGAATTTTTATCACTAGTCATTTTGTCTGCCATGGGATTTTCTTTTGTAAATACTGATGAAAAAAAGTCATTTAGCATATTGGCTTTTTCCTCATCCTCATCCACCATTTCCCCCAGATTATTTTTAAGGGGGCCAACACTGTCATTTTTTAGTTTCTTACTATTTATATAGTTAAAGAATATTTTGGGATTATTTTTACTCTCTCTGGCAATGAGTCTCTCTGTCTCAATCTTTGCTGCCTTGATTTGCTTTTTACAGAATTTATTTAATTTTCTGTATTTATTTAATGCCTCCTCACTACCTACTTCCTTTAATTCTCTAAATGCTTTCTTTTTGTCCCTTATTGCGCCCCTTACAGCTCTATTTAGCCATATTGGTTTCCTCCTATTTCTAGTATGTTTATTCCCATACGGTATATACTGTGCACAGGTCCTATCCAGGATGCTAATAAACGTCTCCCATTTTCTTTGTGTATTTTTGTGTCTCAGGATATCGTCCCAGTTAATTGCACCAAGATCCTCTCTCATCCGTTGGAAATTTGCCCTCCTGAAGCTTAGTGTCCTTGTCACCCCCCTACTACCCATCTTATTAAAGGTTACATGAAAACTTATTATTTTGTGATCACTATTCCCCAAGTGACCCCCAACCCTTATATTTGATATGCGGTCTGGCCTGTTGGTTAATATTAGGTCTAGCAGTGCCCCCCTCCTTGTTGGGTCCTGAACCAGTTGTGAAAGGTAATTGTCTCTCATAGTTGTCAAAAACCGATTACATTTGCTGGAACTGCAGGTTTCTGTTCCCCAATCTATTTCAGGGTAGTTGAAGTCCCCCATAATAATGACTTCTCCTTGAGTCGCAGCTTCATCTATTTGCTTTACGAGGATATTCTCCATTGCTTCCATTATTTTTGGAGATTTATAACAAATCCCTATCAGTAATTTATTATTTTTTCCCCCTCCCCTTATCTCCACCCACAGGGACTCTACATTTTCATTAAATTCACCTATATTATCACGCAGGATGGGTTTTAAGGAAGATTTTACATATAGACACACCCCTCCCCCTCGCTTATCTGTACGGTCATTTCTGAACAGGCTATAGCCCTGCAAGTTAACAGCCCAGTCATGGCTCTCATCCAGCCACGTCTCAGATATCCCCACCATGTCATAATTATGCTCCAACAACATTAGTTCTAATTCATCCATTTTGTTGGCGAGGCTTCTGGCATTAGTATACATGCACTTGATGTTACTCTCTGTACCTCTATTCTTTCTTAAATTACTAACTGTTGCTGTGCAAATGCTAATTCGTTGTGTCTTAGGAACCAAAGGGTTGCTTTAGTCTGGCTTAAGATGGACTAATATATCCCTTTGAAAAGGAGGTTCTCCATCATCGTTTTGAAAAACAACTGCGACCTCACCTACACGTGGTTTGTTGTAAAGTCGAGGATTCTGTTTACGTTCTTGTATAATGGCCATAACAATAGAAGGCATTCTGTTCCTCCTCAGCTTGAATGTCTTTTAGCATGCGATATGCGGCAGCAAATGGGCTTATTTTTTGTAAATGTACAGGAATTTGGTTCATCAGTTCAGCATCACACTTTTCGTTTTCTTTTCGGCTCATCCTTTGTTCTGTAGCCTCATTTGTATCAATGATGTATAATTGTGCAAATTTTGGTGGTTGTCCTATTTCTGGGTGAAGTGTTCCAGTGCGGTGGTAGATCTGGTCGTGAATTTTAAAACAATACGGTCCGAATCCAGGGGGCGGTGCAATGTTGGCACCGAATGAAGCAAACGCATGAGAACTGTTGATGCTTCTGATATTTTCCATGAAATTTCTACTGTGTTGATGTATTCCTTTCATTAACTGCTCAAACAGATCTGAGTAGTGAGGTCTCGGTAGCATAACTTTTCCTTTTTGGCAGCATTGAGTAAACTGATTGTCAGATGGTTTTTCATCAATGAAATTCAGAGAGTCGCATTTAGAGCAAACTGCATCCATATTCCCACAGTAGTGTGTTGTGAATTCCGTTCTCGGGCTCCCTCCTGTGGTCGTGAGTGGTACTTTGTGAGTTCTGTTCATGGGCTCCCTCTGGTGGCTTTGAGTGTTACGGCTGGTCTGTAGCTGGACTCCAGCTGCCTCGTTTCCTGCTAGGCTTGCTGCCTATTTAACTCCACCTGGACCTTTACTTGTCGCCTGCTCTCATTGTATTCACTACTGGTTCAGATCTCTCTGGGACTTCCCTTGTGACCTGTCTCTCCGTGGAGAAGCTAAGTTTATGCTAGTCTATTTTTGCTCATTGCTATTTGAAAATGTTTCTCAGTATATGATGAGTTCAGTCCAGCTTGCTTATATGCTATTTGATTGCTAGCTGGAAGCTCTGGGGTGCGGAGTTGCGCCCCTCACATCGTGAGTCGGTGTGGGGGTCTTTTTGTATTCTCTGCGTGGATAATTTTTGTAGCATTTTATACTGACCGCACAGATTCCTTGCTATCCTCTGACTATTTAGTTATTAGCGGGCCTCATTTGCTAAAACCTATTTTCATTTCTATGTTTGTGTTTTCCTCTTAACTCACCGTCATTATTTGTGGGGGCTGCTCTCACTTTGGGAAAATTTCTCTGAGGCAAGTGAGGCTTTGTTTCTCTCTAGGGGTAGCTAGTTTCTCAGGCTGTGCAGAGGCGTCTAGGCCGAGTTAGGAACGCTCCACGGCTGCCTATAGTGTGTGTTGATAGGATCAGGATTGCGGTCAGTAAAGTTCCCACATTCCCAGAGCTTGTCCTATTTTTGGTTTTACCTATCAGGTCAGTTCATGTGTTCTTACCACCAGAACCATAACAGTACAGCAGGCCAGTAAAGTGTTAATGCATCGCAAAAGAGGGATAAGAGAAGCTCTAAGGTTTTTTTTTTTCCTCTGCAGTGTGTTTAGCCTCTCTCCTCCCCTTAATCTCTGGGTGGTTCAGGACTCAGCTGCAGATATGGACATTCAAGGTCTGTCCTCTTGTGTGGATCAGCTCGCCACAAGGATACAAAGCATTCAGGATTATGTAATTCACAGTCCTATGTCAGAACCTAAAATACCAATTCCTGAGCTGTTCTCTGGAGATAGGTCTAGGTTTTTGAATTTCAAAAATAATTGCAAATTGTTTCTTTCTCTGAGACCTCATTCCTCTGGTGACCCTGCTCAGCAAGTTAAAATTATTATTTCTTTGTTACGTGGTGACCCTCAGGATTGGGCATTCTCCCTGGCGCCAGGAGATCCTGCATTGCTAAACGTGGATGCGTTTTTTCTGGCGCTTGGATTGCTTTATGAGGAACCTAATCTAGTGGACCAGGCAGAAAAGATTTTGCTGGTTCTCTCTCAGGGTCAGGATGATGCAGAGGTTTACTGTCAGAAGTTTAGGAAGTGGTCTGTGCTCACTCAATGGAATGAGTGTGCCCTGGCAGCGATTTTCAGAAAGGGTCTTTCTGAAGCCCTTAAGGATGTTATGGTGGGGTTCCCCACGCCTGCGGGTCTGAATGAGTCAATGTCTTTGGCCATTCAGATTGATCGGCGTTTGCGGGAGCGCAAACCTGTGCACCATCTGGCGGTTTTCTGAACAGAAGCCTGAGTCTATGCAATGTGACAGGATTCTGACCAGAATTGAACGGCAAAATCACAGACGTCAGAATGGGTTGTGCTTTTACTGTGGTGACTCCACTCATGTTATCTCTGACTGTTCTAAGCGCACAAAAAGGTTCGCTAAGTCTGTCACCATTGGTACTGTACAGCCTAAATTCATTTTGTCTGTTACTTTGATTTGCTCTCTGTCATCCTACTCTGTTATGGCTTTTGTGGATTCAGGCGCTGCCCTGAATTTGATGGATTTGTCATTTGCCAGGCGCTGTGGTTTTATCTTGGAGCCATTGCAATTCCCTATTCCACTAAAGGGAATTGATGCTACGCCATTGGCCAAGAATAAGCCTCAGTACTGGACTCAAGTGACTATGTGCATGACTCCTGCACATCAGGAGGTTATTCGCTTTCTGGTGTTACATAATTTGCATGATGTTGTCGTGTTGGGTCTGCCATGGCTGCAGGTTCATAATCCAGTCCTGGATTGGAAAGCAATGTCTGTGTCAAGTTGGGGTTGTCAAGGGGTACATGGCGATGTTCCTTTGGTGTCAATTGCTTCTTCTACTCCTTCTGAAGTCCCTGAATTTTTGTCGGATTACCAGGATGTATTTGATGAGCCCAAATCCAGTGCCCTACCTCCTCATAGGGATTGTGATTGTGCTATAAATTTGATTCCTGGTAGTAAGTTCCCTAAGGGTCGACTTTTAATTTATCTGTACCAGAACATACCGCTATGCGGACTTATATAAAGGAGTCTTTGGAGAAAGGGCATATTCGTCCGTCCTCGTCACCTTTGGGTGCAGGGTTCTTTTTTGTGGCCAAGAAGGATGGTTCTCTGAGACCCTGTATAGATTATCGCCTTCTAAATAAAATCACGGTCAAATTTCAGTACCCTTTGCCTCTGTTGTCCGATCTGTTTGCTCGGATTAGGGGGGCTAGTTGGTTCACCAAGATAGATCTTCGAGGAGCTTATAATCTTGTGCGTATAAAGCAGGGCGATGAATGGAAAACAGCATTTAATACGCCCAAAGGTCATTTTGAGTACTTGGTGATGCCTTTTGGGCTTTCTAATGCCCCTTCCGTGTTTCAGTCCTTCATGCACGACATCTTCCGAGAGTATCTGGATAGATTTATGATTGTGTACCTGCAGCGCCCCCACCGCCGCAGGGCCGAGGGGTACCCGGGTACCGGGCCTCTGAGTCTCTGCTCTGGGGTTGTCACGGTGGCTAGACCTGGTCCGTGACCCTGCTGAGGGGCGCCCAATGAAAGATGTGGATGGTGGTGGTAGTGTGGTGCAGTGCTGGTCACAGTAAATAACGAGGACACCAGGTTGCAGTCTCTTTACCTCTTTACTGAAGGCTTCAGGATCCTCAGTCCGGAATACGGTTAACCAGGCTGCGCAAGTCCGGCCGGTCCGATGGCACCTCCAGAGTTCCCTTTGCAGGTGGAAATCTGTGCCTACCTTCTAGCGCTTGTGTGTTGTGGTCCTCCCCTGCTGTGCTTACGGGATAGTCCCCACAACTGTTGTGTCTGTTTCTCGTGTTCCCTCACAACTCGATTCTGATGTTCTTCTTCGTCCCCCAGATGATATGGCTAGGACGCACCCGTATGACGGGTAGGCTCGGAGCTCTTCCTGGACCCTAGTGTCGCCCTTCTCCTGTTGTTGCCCCCTGTGTCTTCGTAGGTGATTTGTGTGAGACAGCCCGCCTATAGCTGACTGTCCTGCCATAGGTTTGAAGTATTGCTTGGAGCCTAGTACTTCCTCGGCGTTCCGGCCACCGGCTACGTGCCTCAGTAGGATGTTGCCTCGTCTTACAGCACGACTCCTACTGGTATTTCTACTTGTTGCGTTGATCTCGTTTCTCACTCAGCACAATAAACCTCACTTCTTGTCCTTTCTTAGGGCACCGCCGCTATCTCGTGCAGGCGCGGTCCTGTAACGTTCTCTCTGTTCGCTAGGCCTCTGTCAGGATCCCACCCCTGACAGGGACCCCCCTGAGTCTCTCCCCGCAACACCCTCTGCCACAGGGTGTTGCCTGTTCGATTCCCAGTCAGCTTCTCTCTAACTTCCTGTCTAACCCCCAGTTTTACCAGACTGTGAGGAGTGGCCTAATACATAGTACCCTTAGCTCCCCCTGGAGGCCAAACTGTGAAATGTATTGGTGTCTGTGATACCTGGTCAGGTGAACTCCTTCAGTGCCATCAGACGTACCATAGCCCCTTTAGCGGCAGAGCATCAGTACTGCAACGACCAGGACTCTGGGGCGCTGCACTCCTCCCCGGTTAAATCCAGTACTCCTGGACTGGGAAGAAAACAACAATACATGTCAGCAAAAAGACATACAATTTTGAAATGCAATAACAATAAGTAAGTTTGAACAGAGCTTCCCTTTATGGGAGGTGAGGACACTTGAACGTTACAAACATGGTTAAATATTTTAAATAACATACTATAAATAACTTCTCTTACCCAACCGGGTATTCTACTAAGTGCAAATTTTTGAACAATAATTTAACATTGCCTTTAAGGACGTACACACTGAATCCACTAAAGACCTTCTTATAAAACACTATAAGGCTAATCAACTTTTCTTCATTTTCCATCTTTACATTTGCAGGACCGCCTGTCTATCTGCCCCAGGCCTACTGCCTCTCGTTCTGTTGCAGGACCGCCCCTTTCCGCCCGGGCCTACTGCCTTTCTGCTACTATACACAGTATAGAACGTATCATCCATCTCTCAGTTCAGGATCACCGAGCCATCTCTGTATGGCTCCTAGGAGGACTCACCGACTAACCCCGTACGGGTTCACTTCCTGTCCTCATTCTCTAACACATTATTAAACATTCCTTACAATTAACTAGCTAACTACATATACCTGCTACATGTCAGCATTATTGCTTCTTCTGTCAAAGTATCATCATTCTCTAAGTGCTATCGATGAACGTCCCCTTTAAGAAGGGACCAAGTCTCTATGAGGTAGTGCAACTTCTCACGCTGCAAGTCTGTATGCAGTAAGGACTCCGGTGCTGTTTCCAGGAACAGTTTCTTCGCAAAGAGTCCTTTCTTTTGTAAAACCAGTAGAGGGCACCTTTAAGAAGGTGCAAACTATTTACAATAAGTTTGTAATCATGCAGTGTTCATGATCCAGCAGTTCTTTTCAACAATGATGAACGAGAAACAAAAGCAAAAACAAAAAGGCAAAATAGGGATCCCGGGTAAACTAAGGGATCCCTTTAAGAGTTAACCCAAGTCGGGTTGTAGCAGCAGAAACAAGCAAGAAGACAAAGTTAAATGAACTATATACATATCCATGGCATCGAGGTTTACTCTTGCTCTGGCGGCCGTAGCTCCGCATAGACTTCGCCCGGCAAGGGGATCGGCGAGCTCGGGGCCTTTAAGAAGTGCTCCATACCCGTGGCCCGATCCCAGGGTGTAAAGCGCTGGAGTCTATAGGTCCCAGGGAGAGGGGGTGCCGCGACGGGGCCTATCAGCAGGTCCTCTGCTGGTGGGGCAGGGTCGTTCTTCATACCTGCTTCAGATGCGGTCCCTCCGGTGCCGATCTGCTCTGTCTCCGCTGGGATCTGGAGCGCTGGTTGCAGGGCCTTGCGCTGCGGCGTTATCATCTCCGTTTGCAGCATCTCGCTTTCCGGCAGGGCCTTGCTTTCTGGCTTCGGAGCGCTGGAACTTCTTTCCTGCTCCGGACCAGACGAGGTTGCCGACAGACGTCTGGTGAGGCTCCCGATGAAGGTCTTCTTCCACCCGGCCTCAGTGCTCAGCCGCGTCTGCAGGAGTTGGTCGCTGAGCTCATCCACTCCGGCCGGCAGGAAGTCAGTATCAGTGGTGGAGGCCTGGTCACGGTGTCCCTCCGGGTAGCTGGGGGAGTCCTCTGCTCCGACCCCACGCTCCGGTTCCGGGAAGCTCGCCATGACGTCCTCCACGTGATTCGCTTCTTCTTCCCGGTCCTTTTCCCTGTTATGGTTCTCAATGGCAAGAGAACATAGCCCAGCAAACATAAGAACTAGCTCTTGGAAGGATGGAAACTAAACTGACCATGAACTAAACCTGCCGCACAACTAACAGTAGCCGGGTAGCGTAGCCTGCGTTTTATCCCTAGACGCCCAGCGCCGGCCGGAGGACTAACTAATCCTGGCAGAGGAAAATATAGTCCTGGCTCACCTCTAGAGAAATTTCCCCGAAAGGCAGACAGAGGCCCCCACAAATAATGGCGGTGATTTTAGATGAAATGACAAACGTAGTATGAAAATAGGTTTAGCAAAATTGAGGTCCGCTTACTAGATAGCAGGAAGACAGAAAGGGCACTTTCATGGTCAGCTGAAAACCCTATCAAAATACCATCCTGAAATTACTTTAAGACTCTAGTATTAACTCATAACATCAGAGTGGCAATTTCAGATCACAAGAGCTTTCCAGACACAGAAACGAAACTACAGCTGTGAACTGGAACAAAATGCAAAAACAAACAAGGACTAAGTCCAACTTAGCTGGGAGTTGTCTAGCAGCAGGAACATGCACAGAAAGGCTTCTGATTACAATGTTGACCGGCATGGAAGTGACAGAGGAGCAAGGCTAAATAGCGACTCCCACATCCTGATGGAAACAGGTGAACAGAGAGGATGATGCACACCAGTTAAATTCCACCAGTGGCCACCGGGGGAGCCCAAAATCCAATTTCACAACAGTACCCCCCCCTCAAGGAGGGGGCACCGAACCCTCACCAGAACCACCAGGGCGATCAGGATGAGCCCTATGAAAGGCACGGACCAAATCGGAGGCATGAACATCAGAGGCAGTCACCCAAGAATTATCCTCCTGACCGTATCCCTTCCATTTGACCAGATACTGGAGTTTCCGTCTGGAAACACGGGAGTCCAAGATTTTTTCCACAACGTACTCCAACTCGCCCTCAACCAACACCGGAGCA
The DNA here is from genome assembly GCF_051348905.1 of Ranitomeya variabilis. Lineage (NCBI taxonomy): Eukaryota > Metazoa > Chordata > Amphibia > Anura > Dendrobatidae > Ranitomeya > Ranitomeya variabilis. The sequence goes on from NC_135233.1 coordinate 735,337,465, forward strand.
GGAGGCTCAACGGAAGGCACAACCGGTACCTCATACCTGCGCAATAATGACCGATGAAAAACATTATGAATAGAAAAAGATGCAGGGAGGTCCAAACGGAAGGACACAGGGTTAAGAATCTCCAATATCTTGTACGGGCCGATGAACCGAGGCTTAAACTTGGGAGAAGAAACCCTCATAGGGACAAAACGAGAAGACAACCACACCAAGTCCCCAACACAAAGCCGAGGACCAACCCGACGCCGGCGGTTGGCAAAAAGCTGAGTCTTCTCCTGGGACAACTTCAAATTGTCCACTACCTGCCCCCAAATCTGATGCAACCTCTCCACCACAGCATCCACTCCAGGACAATCCGAAGATTCCACCTGACCAGAAGAAAATCGAGGATGAAACCCCGAATTACAGAAAAAGGGAGACACCAAGGTGGCAGAGCTGGCCCGATTATTGAGGGCAAACTCCGCTAAAGGCAAAAAAGCAACCCAATCATCCTGATCTGCAGACACAAAACACCTCAAATATGTCTCCAAGGTCTGATTCGTCCGCTCGGTCTGGCCATTAGTCTGAGGATGGAAAGCAGACGAGAAAGACAAATCTATGCCCATCCTAGCACAGAATGCTCGCCAAAATCTAGACACGAATTGGGTACCTCTGTCAGAAACGATATTCTCCGGAATACCATGCAAACGGACCACATTTTGAAAAAACAGAGGAACCAACTCGGAAGAAGAAGGCAACTTAGGCAGGGGAACCAAATGGACCATCTTAGAGAAACGATCACACACCACCCAGATGACAGACATCTTCTGAGAAACAGGAAGATCCGAAATAAAATCCATCGAGATGTGCGTCCAGGGCCTCTTCGGGATAGGCAAGGGCAACAACAATCCACTAGCCCGAGAACAACAAGGCTTGGCCCGAGCACAAACGTCACAAGACTGCACGAAGCCTCGCACATCTCGAGACAGGGAAGGCCACCAGAAGGACCTTGCCACCAAATCCCTGGTACCAAAGATTCCAGGATGACCTGCCAACGCAGAAGAATGAACCTCAGAAATGACTTTACTGGTCCAATCATCAGGAACAAACAGTCTACCAGGTGGGCAACGATCAGGTCTATCCGCCTGAAACTCCTGCAAGGCCCGCCGCAGGTCTGGAGAAACGGCAGACAATATCACTCCATCCTTAAGGATACCTGTAGGTTCAGAATTACCAGGGGAGTCAGGCTCAAAACTCCTAGAAAGGGCATCCGCCTTAACATTCTTAGAACCCGGCAGGTAGGACACCACAAAATTAAACCGAGAGAAAAACAACGACCAGCGCGCCTGTCTAGGATTCAGGCGTCTGGCGGACTCAAGATAAATTAGATTTTTGTGGTCAGTCAATACCACCACCTGATGTCTAGCCCCCTCAAGCCAATGACGCCACTCCTCAAAAGCCCACTTCATGGCCAAAAGCTCCCGATTCCCAACATCATAATTCCGCTCGGCGGGCGAAAATTTACGCGAGAAAAAAGCACAAGGTCTCATCACGGAGCAATCGGAACTTCTCTGCGACAAAACCGCCCCAGCTCCGATTTCAGAAGCGTCGACCTCAACCTGAAAAGGAAGAGCAACATCAGCACCCTTCTTAGTCAAATCAGTCAATGGTTTAACAACATCAGAAAAACCAGCAATAAATCGATGATAAAAGTTAGCAAAGCCCAAAAATTTCTGAAGACTCTTAAGAGAAGAGGGTTGCGTCCAATCACAAATAGCCTGAACCTTGACAGGATCCATCTCGATGGAAGAGGGGGAAAAAATATATCCCAAAAAGGAAATCTTTTGAACCCCAAAAACGCACTTAGAACCCTTCACACACAAGGAATTAGACCGCAAAACCTGAAAAACCCTCCTGACCTGCTGGACATGAGAGTCCCAGTCATCCGAAAAAATCAAAATATCATCCAGATACACAATCATAAATTTATCCAAATAATCACGGAAAATGTCATGCATAAAGGACTGAAAGACTGAAGGGGCATTTGAAAGACCAAAAGGCATCACCAAATACTCAAAGTGGCCCTTGGGCGTATTAAATGCGGTTTTCCACTCATCCCCCTGCTTAATTCGCACCAAATTATACGCCCCACGAAGATCTATCTTAGAGAACCACTTGGCCCCCTTTATGCGAGCAAACAAATCAGTCAGCAGTGGCAACGGATATTGATATTTAACCGTGATTTTATTCAAAAGCCGATAATCAATGCACGGCCTCAAAGAGCCATCTTTCTTAGCCACAAAGAAAAAACCGGCTCCTAAGGGAGATGACGAAGGACGAATATGTCCCTTTTCCAAGGACTCCTTTATATATTCTCGCATAGCAGCATGTTCAGGCACAGACAGATTAAATAAACGACCCTTAGGGTATTTACTACCCGGAATCAAATCTATGGCACAATCGCACTCCCGGTGCGGAGGTAATGAACCAAGTTTAGGTTCTTCAAAAACGTCACGATATTCAGTCAAGAATTCAGGAATCTCAGAGGGAATAGATGATGAAATGGAAACCACAGGTACGTCCCCATGCGTCCCCTTACATCCCCAGCTTAACACAGACATAGCTTTCCAGTCAAGGAGTGGGTTATGAGATTGCAGCCATGGCAATCCAAGCACCAACACATCATGTAGGTTATACAGCACAAGAAAGCGAATAATCTCCTGGTGATCCGGATTAATCTGCATAGTTACTTGTGTCCAGTATTGTGGTTTATTGCTAGCCAATGGGGTGGAGTCAATCCCCTTCAGGGGTATAGGAGTTTCAAGAGGCTCCAAATCATACCCACAGCGTTTGGCAAAGGACCAATCCATAAGACTCAAAGCGGCGCCAGAGTCGACATAGGCATCCGCGGTAATAGATGATAAAGAACAAATCAGGGTCACAGATAGAATAAACTTAGACTGTAAAGTGCCAATTGAAAAAGACTTATCAAGCTTCTTAGTACGCTTAGAGCATGCTGATATAACATGAGTTGAATCACCGCAATAGAAGCACAACCCATTTTTTCGTCTAAAATTCTGCCGTTCACTTCTGGACAGAATTCTATCACATTGCATATTCTCTGGCGTCTTCTCAGTAGACACCGCCAAATGGTGCACAGGTTTGCGCTCCCGCAGACGCCTATCGATCTGGATAGCCATTGTCATGGACTCATTCAGACCCGCAGGCACAGGGAACCCCACCATAACATCCTTAATGGCATCAGAGAGACCCTCTCTGAAATTCGCCGCCAGGGCGCACTCATTCCACTGAGTAAGCACAGCCCATTTACGGAATTTCTGGCAGTATATTTCAGCTTCGTCTTGCCCCTGAGATAGGGACATCAAGGCCTTTTCCGCCTGAAGTTCTAACTGAGGTTCCTCATAAAGCAACCCCAAGGCCAGAAAAAACGCATCCACATTGAGCAACGCAGGATCCCCTGGAGCCAATGCAAAAGCCCAATCCTGAGGGTCGCCCCGGAGCAAAGAAATCACAATCCTGACCTGCTGAGCAGGATCTCCAGCAGAGCGAGATTTCAGGGACAAAAACAACTTGCAATTATTTTTGAAATTTTGAAAGCAAGATCTATTCCCCGAGAAAAATTCAGGCAAAGGAATTCTAGGTTCAGATATAGGAACATGAACAACAAAATCTTGTAAGTTTTGAACTTTCGTGGTGAGATTATTCAAACCTGCAGCTAAACTCTGAATATCCATTTTAAACAGGTGAACACAGAGCCATTCCAGGATTAGAAGGAGAGAGAAAGAGAAAGGCTGCAATATAGGCAGACTTGCAAGAGATTCAATTACAAGCACACTCAGAACTGAGAAAGAAAAAAAAAAAAAAAAAAAAAAAATCTTCAGCAGACTTCTCTTTTCTCTCCTTTCTCTGTCAATTAATTTAACCCTTTTCTGGCCGGTCAAACTGTTATGGTTCTCAATGGCAAGAGAACATAGCCCAGCAAACATAAGAACTAGCTCTTGGAAGGATGGAAACTAAACTGACCATGAACTAAACCTGCCGCACAACTAACAGTAGCCGGGTAGCGTAGCCTGCGTTTTATCCCTAGACGCCCAGCGCCGGCCGGAGGACTAACTAATCCTGGCAGAGGAAAATATAGTCCTGGCTCACCTCTAGAGAAATTTCTCCGAAAGGCAGACAGAGGCCCCCACAAATAATGGCGGTGATTTTAGATGAAATGACAAACGTAGTATGAAAATAGGTTTAGCAAAATTGAGGTCCGCTTACTAGATAGCAGGAAGACAGAAAGGGCACTTTCATGGTCAGCTGAAAACCCTATCAAAATACCATCCTGAAATTACTTTAAGACTCTAGTATTAACTCATAACATCAGAGTGGCAATTTCAGATCACAAGAGCTTTCCAGACACAGAAACGAAACTACAGCTGTGAACTGGAACAAAATGCAAAAACAAACAAGGACTAAGTCCAACTTAGCTGGGAGTTGTCTAGCAGCAGGAACATGCACAGAAAGGCTTCTGATTACAATGTTGACCGGCATGGAAGTGACAGAGGAGCAAGGCTAAATAGCGACTCCCACATCCTGATGGAAACAGGTGAACAGAGAGGATGATGCACACCAGTTCAATTCCACCAGTGGCCACCGGGGGAGCCCAAAATCCAATTTCACAACATTTCCCGCTCTCTCCTTTGTGGGCGGTTTCGCTTTCGTTGTCTCCGCCCCCCATTGAGGATCAGTAGGCGGATCTCGGCTGCTGCCGGACACGTCCTCAAGGGGCAGAAATATTTAGACTGGGCGGCCATTGCCTTTCGCGCTCTCCAGCTTGTCTACGCCCACTCCACGCCCTTCTTCTTCTCCTGCGCTCTCCTTAGCGCTGTAATGGCGGCGGTTTTGGCGGGAACTTCTGGCGGCAAGTGGCAATACACAGTCTTTGCAAAAAGTCACAGTCCAAGCACAATAAATCACAGTTCCAAGGCACACATGACCTGATTCTTCAGGCTTAAGTAGATCCTGTTCGTGACGCCAAGTTGCAGCGCCCCCACCGCCGCAGGGCCGAGGGGTACCCGGTACTGGGCCTCTGAGTCTCTGCTCTGGGGTTGTCACGGTGGCTAGACCCGGTCCGTGACCCTGCTGAGGGGTGCCCAATGAAAGGTGTGGATGGTGGTGGTAGTGCGGTGCAGTGCTGGTCACAGTAAATAACGAGGACACCAGGTTGCAGTCTCTTTACCTCTTTACTGAAGGCTTCAGGATCCTCAGTCCGGAATACGGTTAACCAGGCTGCGCAAGTCCGGCCGGTCCGATGGCACCTCCAGAGTTCCCTTTGCAGGTGGAAATCTGTGCCTACCTTCTAGCGCTTGTGTGTTGTGGTCCTCCCCTGCTGTGCTTACGGGATAGTCCCCACAACTGTTGTGTCTGTTTCTCGTGTTCCCTCACAACTCGATTCTGATGTTCTTCTTCGTCCCCCAGATGATATGGCTAGGACGCACCCGTATGACGGGTAGGCTCGGAGCTCTTCCTGGACCCTAGTGTCGCCCTTCTCCTGTTGTTGCCCCCTGTGTCTTCGTAGGTGATTTGTGTGAGACAGCCCGCCTATAGCTGACTGTCCTGCCATAGGTTTGAAGTATTGCTTGGAGCCTAGTACTTCCTCGGCGTTCCGGCCACGCACCTCAGTAGGATGTTGCCTCGTCTTACAGCACGACTCCTACTGGTATTTCTCCTTGTTGCGTTGATCTCGTTTCTCAGTCAGCACAATAAACCTCGCTTCTTGTCCTTTCTTAGGGCACCGCCGCTATCTCGTGCAGGCGCGGTCCCGTAACGTTCTCTCTGTTCGCTAGGCCTCTGTCAGGATCCCACCCCTGACAGGGACCCCCCTGAGTCTCTCCCCGCAACACCCTCTGCCACAGGGTGTTGCCTGTTCGATTCCCAGTCAGCTTCTCTCTAACTTCCTGTCTAACCCCCAGTTTTACCAGACTGTGAGGAGTGGCCTAATACATAGTACCCTTAGCTCCCCCTGGAGGCCAAACTGTGAATTGTATTGGTGTCTGTGATACCTGGTCAGGTGATCTCCTTCAGTGCCATCAGACGTACCATAGCCCCCCTTAGCGGCAGAGCATCAGTACTGCAACGACCAGGACTCTGGGGCGCTGCATACCTGGATGATATTTTGGTCTTTTCTGATGATTGGGAGTCTCATGTGAAGCAGGTCAGGATGGTGTTTCATGTCCTGCGTGCCAATGCCTTGTTTGTGAAGGGCTCTAAATGTCTCTTTGGAGTCCAGAAGGTTTCCTTTTTGGGCTTTATTTTTTCCCCTTCTACTATCGAGATGGATCCAGTTAAAGTCCAGGCCATCTATGACTGGACTCAACCTACATCAGTGAAGAGTCTTCAGAAGTTCTTGGGCTTTGCTAATTTTTACCGTCGCTTCATCACTAATTTTTCTAGTGTGGTTAAACCTTTGACGGATTTGACTAGAAAGGGTGCTGATGTGACGAATTGGTCTTCTGCGGCCGTTGAGGCCTTTCAGGAGCTGAAACGTCGGTTTTCTTCAGCTCCTGTCTTGCGTCAGCCTGATGTCTCCCTTCCCTTTCAGGTCGAGGTTGATGCTTCTGAGATTGGAGCAGGGGCTGTCTTGTCACAGAGAAGCTCTGATGGCTCGGTGATGAGACCATGTGCTTTCTTTTCTAGAAAGTTTTCGCCTGCCGAGCGGAATTATGATGTTGGTAATCGGGAGTTGTTGACAATGAAGTGGGCATTCGAGGAGTGGCGACATTGGCTTGAGGGAGCCAAGCATCGCGTGGTGGTCTTGACGGATCACAAGAATTTGATTTATCTCGAGTCTGCCAAGCGGTTAAATCCTAGACAAGCTCGTTGGTCGCTGTTTTTCTCCCGTTTTGATTTCGTGGTTTCATACCTTCCGGGCTCAAAGAATGTGAAGGCGGATGCCCTTTCTAGGAGTTTTGTGCCTGACTCTCCGGGAGTTTCTGAGCCGGCTGGTATCCTCAGAGAGGGGGTGATTTTGTCTGCCATCTCCCCTGATTTGCGGCGGGTGCTGCAGGAATTTCAGGCCGATAGACCTGACCGTTGTCCACTGGAGAGACTGTTTGTCCCGGATAGATGGACCAGTAGAGTTATTTGCGAGGTTCATTCTTCGGTGTTGGCGGGTCATCCTGGGATTTTTGGTACCAGGGATCTGGTGGCCAGGTCCTTTTGGTGGCCTTCCTTGTCGCGGGATGTGCGTTCCTTTGTGCAGTCCTGTGGGATTTGTGCTCGGGCCAAGCCTTGCTGTTCTCGTGCCAGTGGATTGCTTTTGCCTTTGCCTGTCCCGAAGAGGCCTTGGACGCATATTTCCATGGATTTTATTTCGGATCTTCCAGTCTCTCAGAGGATGTCTGTCATCTGGGTGGTTTGTGATCGTTTTTCTAAAATGGTCCATTTGGTGCCCTTGCCTAAGTTGCCCTCCTCCTCTGATTTGGTTCCACTCTTTTTTCAGAAAGTGGTTCGTTTGCATGGTATTCCGGAGAACATTGTGTCTGACAGAGGATCCCAGTTTGTGTAAAGATTTTGGCGGTCCTTTTGTGCTAAGATGGGCATTGATTTGTCTTTTTCTTCGGCCTTCCATCCTCAGACAAATAGCCAAACCGAACGAACTAATCAGACCTTGGAAGCTTATCTGAGATGTTTTGTTTCTGCTGATCAGGATGATTGGGTGACTTTTTTGCCATTGGCTGAGTTCGCCCTCAATAATCGGGCTAGTTCTGCTACTTTGGTTTCGCCTTTTTTTTGTAATTCTGGTTTTCATCCTCGTTTTTCCTCAGGTCAGGTTGAGCCTTCTGACTGTCCTGGGGTGGATTCTGTGGTGGATAGGTTGCAGCAGATTTGGAACCACGTAGTGGACAATTTGACGTTGTCACAGGAGAAGGCTCAGCGCTTTGCTAATCGCCGTCGCTGTGTGGGTCCCCGACTTCGTGTGGGGGATTTGGTATGGTTGTCATCTCGTTACGTTCCTATGAAGGTTTCCTCTCCTAAGTTTAAACCTCGTTTCGTCGGTCCTTATAAAATTTCAGAAATCCTCAATCCTATGTCATTCCGTTTGGTCCTCCCAGCATCTTTTGCCATTCATAATGTGTTCCATAGGTCATTGTTGCTGAGCTATGTGGTGCCTGTGGTTCCTTCTGTTGATCCTCCTGCTCTGGTGTTGGTTGAGGGAGAATTGGAGTATGTGGTGGAGAAGATCTTGGATTCTCGTATTTCGAGACGGAAGCTTCAGTACTTGGTTAAATGGAAGGGCTATGGTCAGGAGGATAATTCCTGGGTTGTTGCCTCTGATGTCCATGCTGCCGATTTGGTTCGTGCCTTTCATTTGGCTCATCCTGATCGGCCTGGGGGCTCTGGTGAGGGTTCGGTGACCCCTCCTCAAGGGGGGGGGTACTGTTGTGAATTCCATTCTCGGGCTCCCTCCTGTGGTCGTGAGTGGTACTTTGTGAGTTCTGTTCATGGGCTCCCTCTGGTGGCTTTGAGTGTTACGGCTGGTCTGTAGCTGGACTCCAGCTGCCTCGTTTCCTGCTAGGCTTGCTGCCTATTTAACTCCACCTGGACCTTTACTTGTCGCCTGCTGTCGTTGTATTCACTACTGGTTCAGATCTCTCTGGGACTTCCCTTGTGACCTGTCACTCCGTGGAGAAGCTAAGTTTATGCTAGTCTATTTTTGCTCATTGCTATTTGAAAATGTTTCTCAGTATATGATGAGTTCAGTCCAGCTTGCTTATATGCTATTTGATTGCTAGCTGGAAGCTCTGGGGTGCGGAGTTGCGCCCCTCACATCGTGAGTCGGTGTGGGGGTCTTTTTGTATTCTCTGCGTGGATAATTTTTGTAGCATTTTATACTGACCGCACAGATTCCTTGCTATCCTCTGACTATTTAGTTATTAGCGGGCCTCATTTGCTAAAACCTATTTCCATTTCTATGTTTGTGTTTTCCTCTTAACTCACCGTCATTATTTGTGGGGGCTGCTCTCACTTTGGGGAAAATTTCTCTGAGGCAAGTGAGGCTTTGTTTCTCTCTAGGGGTAGCTAGTTTCTCAGGCTGTGCAGAGGCGTCTAGGTTGAGTTAGGAACGCTCCACGGCTGCCTATAGTGTGTGTTGATAGGATCAGGATTGCGGTCAGTAAAGTTCCCACATTCCCAGAGATTGTCCTATTTTTGGTTTTACCTATCAGGTCAGTTCATGTGTTCTTACCACCAGAACCATAACAGTAGTGTTCATGAATTGTACTTCCATTGTCTGTTACGTAATGTGCAAGTTGTTGAATATTGTAATGGTCGTGCCTTAGTTGGTAGAGCATTCGTTTTTTATGAATTTGGTGATCATGTTGTTCCTGTCGTACAAGTTTGTTGTGGTGTCTCCGGTTGGCGACGGTGTCTGTGAGATTCCGCATCCTGGGCTTGTCTGGCAGCAGTTTGTTGTGGTGTCTCCTGTTGGCGACGTTGTCTGTGAGATTCCACATCCTGGGCTTGTCTGGCGGCAGTTTTTTGTGGTGTCTCCTGTTCCTGATGTTGTCGTTTTCTTGCTGCTGCTTTTCTGTCATCCTCATTGGCGTATTTTCGTTTACGACCCATTCTAAGATAGAAACACAGAGAGATGCCACCCATACAGGGAGACGCAGGCACCCTACACAATGGCGGCACTTGACAGCAGTGGAGGACAATGATGATTCCAGAATTCACGGCAGACTGTGCCCGTCGCTGATTGGTCGAGGCAAGGTGGCCTCGACCAATCAGAGACGCGGGATTTCCAGGACAGACAGACAATTAAACCCTTAGACAATTATATATATATAGATACAGGAGGAGATGACATGCAGTTATATATTATATACAGGAGGAGATGACATACAGGTATATACTATATACAGGGGAGATGACATACAGGTATATACTATATACAGGGGAGATGACTTACAGGTATATCTAATATATAAAGCTGAATGTGTGTGTGTATGTGTGTATGTCCGGGATTGGCATCTGCACCGTCGCAGCTACAGCCACAAAATTTTGCACAGTCACACATCTGGACCCTGAGAGCGTCATAGGCTATGTTGTGAGGCGAAATTTTAACCCTGCGCGTTCCAATTCACCAAACAATTTTGCCCTATCTACATAATGGGGACAAAGTGAAAGGAAAAGTGTTGGAGGCAAATTGACAGCTGCCAGATGTGGACAAGGGGGACTTAAAGAGTGAGAGTGATGGCGCCAAAGAGTATATACCCTACAGTTGCTAAGGTGGGGCCCCGACATGGGATACTCACCACACACGGGGATATGAGCACACACACAAAATGTGCCACACACTACCACGTGCTTGAACACATATCACCCTCAGCACACATTTCACCACACATACACCAACCTCGCCACATAAAAGTCAAAACACAAAAGTTGCCACTCAAAACTCGCCACATGCAAAACTAGGCTAACGCAAAACTCGCCACACGTGCAAAACTCACCTCATGGAAAACTCACCACACGCAAAACTTGCACACGCGGGAAAATTGCCACATGCACAAAAGTTGCAACACATGTAAAAGTTGCCTCACACAAAACTTGCACATACTCAAAAAGCACCACACATAAAACTCGCCACGCGCAAAACTCACTATGCGCAAAACTTGCTGCACACAACTTGCTAGACTAACCTGTCACATGCAACTCGACACACAAAAAGTTGCTACACGCATGTCACCACACAAAACTCATCTCACAAAAGTCGCTACATGCATGTCACCAAACGCAACTCAACACACACAACTTGACACATGAAACTCGCCCTAAAACAAACACAAGTCTGGTATTATCCTTCAAAAATAAAAATCTGCTTAATAAGCAGACAAACTACAAGAGCAACAACTGTACCATATAGGAAATACGGCAGCTGTCAGTCACATGACCTGTCTATTATGTGTATGTGTGATCTAATATATAGTGCCAGGGGGGAGGGCTTCCTGTTGGCTGTGGATTTATCAGGCTGCCAATTTAGCTTACAAATACTGAGGTAAAAATACTGAGCAAATAACGTGTGAATGAGGTCTAATACAGGAGGAGATGACACACAGATATATACTATATACAGGAGATGACACACAGATATATACTATATACAGGAGGAGATGACACACACATATACTATATACAGGGGAGATGACACACACACATATATACTATATACAGGGGAGATGACACACAGGTATATACTTTATACAGGAGGAGATGACATACAGGTATATACTATATACAGGAGGAGATGACACACACATACAGTATATACTATATACAGGGGAGATGACACACAGGTATATACTATATACAGGAGGAGATGAAACACTGGTATATACTATATACAGGGGAGATTACATACAGGTACATACTATATACAGGGGAGATGACACACAGGTATATACTATATACAGGAGGAGATGACACACAGGTACATACTATATACAGGAGGAGATGACACACAGGTACATACTACATACAAGGGAGATGACACACGTATATACTATATGCAGGAGGAGATGACACACAGATATATACTATATACAGGAGCAGATGACACACAGGTATATACTATATACAGGAGCAGATGGCACACAGGTATATGCTATATACAGGAGGAGATGACTTACAGGTATATGCTATATAAAAGAGGAGATGACACATAGGTATATAGAGGAGATGACATACAGCAGGTATATGCTATATACAGGAAAGATGACATTCAGGTACATACTATATACAGGAGGAGATGACACACAGGTATATACTATATACAGGAGCAGATGACACACAGGTATGTACTATATATACAGGAGGAGATGACTTACAGGTATATACTATATACAGGAGGAGATGACACACATATATACTATATACAGGAGATGACATACAGGTATATACTATATAAAAGAGGAGATGACACATAGGTATATAGAGGAGGAGATGACATACAGCAGGTATATACTATATACAGGGGAGATGACATACAGGTATATACTATATACAGGAGATGACATACAGGTATATACTATATATAGGAGGAGATGACATACGGGTATATAGTATATACAGAAGAGATGACATACAGGTATATACTATATGCAGGAGGAGATGACACATAGATATATACAATATACAGGAGATGACATACAGCAGGTATATACTATTTACAGGGGAGATGACATACAGGTATATACTAAATACAGGAGATGACATACAGGTGTATATTATATATAAGGGAGATGACAAACATGTATATACTGAGGGGAAAATGAGAGGTGTGAGGTGAAAATGAGGGGTGTGAGGTGAAAATGAAAAGGTGTGAGTGCAAAATGAGAGGAGTGAGGGAAAATAGTGGAGTGATCGGAAAATGACAGATGTGAGGTCGAAATGACAAGTGTTAGGGGGGAATGAGAGGAGTGAGGGGGGAATGAGAGGAGTGAGGGAGAAATTAAGAGGAGTGAGGGGGAAAATGAGAGGTGTAAGGGAGAAAATGAGAGATGTGAGGGGGAAAATGAGAGGCGTGATGGGAAAATAAGAGAAGTGAGGTGCTATAACTAACCACAGATATTTACCATGCCCAGGCAACGCCGGACTCTTCAGCTAGTATACTATATAAGAGGAGATGACATACAGGTATATACTATTTACAAGAGGAGATGACTTACAGGTATATACTATATACAGAAAGAGATGACATACAGGTATATACTATATATAAGAGGAGATGACACACAGATATATACTATATACAGATGACTTACAGGTATATACTATATAAAAGAGATGACACAAAGGTATATACAGGAGATGACATACAGCAGGTACATACTATATACAGGGGAGATGACATACAGGTATATACTATATACAGGAGATGACATACAGTACAGGTATATACTATATACAGAAGGGAGGACATACAGGTATATACTATATACAGGAGGAGTTGACACATAGGTATATACAATATACAGGAGATGACCTACAGCAGGTATATACTATTTACAGGGGAGATGACATACAGGTATATACTATATACAGAGGAGATGACATACAGGTATATACTATATGTCATGTCGGACGCTGTTCAGACCAGGTCGTCCGACAGACAGCGGTAATTCCGCTTTTGACCACTATTTGCTCATTGGCGTCGGCTAGATTTTATCTAGCTGTTCCGGGGTTAATTTACCTGATCCTCGGATTGGAAGCTAGGCCATGCCCATTGCCTTTAAATAGTTCTCCTGATCATTGGGCGTCGCCGATTATAGCTTCTGTCTTGTGCATTGTTATCTCGGTCTGGAGTTGAGAGCTGGTTGTTGGAGATTCGTTGCTGGTGGTGTATTTTCCTTTGTCTTATTTACTCCTTCCTATATTTGTATTTATTTTGCCCTGCACATTTATAGTGTATTCCTGAGTGACTGCGGCGTGGTGTATATTTTCCTTTATCCTTGTCTGTGCTAACTGTGGGTATTGGAATATTAGCTCTTCACTGGGTGGTGGGAGGAGGTATCAGCCTAGGGTTGAAACAGGAGACAGGGTGAGGTTCGAGGCCTGGACATGCACACCATCAGTGTAAACTCCAGGTAGACGGTCAGTCAGGATTTCCCTAGTCTGAGGGAAACTGCAAAGGCCCGGGTTATTAGCTCTCGCTCACCTAGTCTCCCCGTGACACTATATACAGGAGATGACATACAGGTGTATACTATATATAAGGGAGATGACAAACATGTATATACCGAGGGGAAAATGAGAGGTGTGAGGTGAAAATGAAAAGGTATGAGTGCAAAATGAGAGGAATGAGGGAAAATAGTGGAGTGATCGGAAAATGACAGACGTGAGGTCGAAATGACAAGTGTTATGGGGGAATGAGAGGAGTGAGGGGGGAATGAGAGGCGGGGGAAAATAAGAGGTGTGAGGGAGAAAATGAGAGCTGTGAGGGGGAAAATGAAAGATGTGAGGGGGAAAATGAGAGGTGTGATGGGAAAATGAGAGAAGTGAGGTGCTAAATGAGAGGTGTGATGGGAAAATAAGAGAAATGCGGTGCTATAACTAACCACAGATATTTACTATGCCCAGGCAACGCCGGACTCTTCAGCTAGTATATTATATATACACAGCTCTACGCTATATAGAATATTGCATGAAGCTGTGCATACAGTATATGGTGGGGAACTGTGTACACTGCGTGTAATTATAAACTGCAGTGTACCACTCCTCCTGTCCTGTATACTGGGTGTAATTACCACTATCTATGTGTATGTATATCCTTTATGCTGGGTGTAATTCTCAGTATGTGTTCTTACTCTGCAATCTTCTGGACATCTCAGGGGGTATGCTTTTATTAAGAGGTGTGGTTTTATTAAGTGCCATGGCAAAAACTTGGAATGTTAGAGAATTTTGGTCCAGTTGTCCAAGAAAAATTGAATAGTAAGTTGGCAACCCTGATCTGCAGGTTCTTCTCAGTGCTTCAGTTTCCATCTCACAAGTAGCCAGTGTTGTAATAGTAGTGCAATACAGCAGACCTGTGACAGCTGTAGCTGCTAACATGTTTGTTCTGAGACAAAGTTCAGTTTTACTGTCCTGTGTTAGTTAGGCTACTTTCACACATCTGTCTTTCGCCGTCAGTCATAATCCGGCGGCGCGACGGATCCGGCGAAATTAGTGAAAAACTGATGCGACGGATCCGGCAAAAAAACAGATACGTCGCATCAGTTCTGTATCCGTTTTGTCCACTTTTGTATCCGTTTTACGACGGATTATGACGGATCCCGTTTTTAAATACACCCATGGGAGGTTCCCAAACGTGATTGGCTACTGAAAACCTATATATACTGTGTTCCTACAGCCCATTCTTGACAAGTTGGAGAGCAAGTGGTTGGAGAGCAAGATGGAAGGCGTTATTGCAAACATTCTGAAGATTAATGTGGATTTTACTGTGGAGGCGAATCGTTTGAAAGCGATTGTTCTGGAGAAAGAGCGAGAGAGACAGCAGGGCATCATGCGTTAGCAGCGACGGCGTTTGTGGATCCACCCCATCACAGCACAGAGAATGATGCGGGGAGTCTATTACACTTTATACATGGAGCTACAAGGAAACCCAGACAAGTTTTTCAGCTATGTGCGGATGAAAGCGGAGAACTTCGACATGTTGGTGGAACGGATTGTACACCTTCCTGAAACCTCTGGGCCACCAATACCTTTTGTATGTGTTGGAGATGAAGACTTTCAACTATCGGAGCACCTGCTGAAACCATACTCCAGTAGTGGATTGACAGCAGCTAAATGCATTTTTAATTACCGCCTAACATGAGCACGAAAACTAGTGGAGTGCGCTTTTGGAATTTTAACAGCAAAATTGTGAGTTCTCTTGACTGCTATCAACCTGAAGGCTGACACTGTTGACGAGGTGGTAAAAGCTTGTGTGGTCCTGCACAATTTTGTTATTTGCAAGGAACAGATTTCCATTGATGACCACTCTGAAGAAACCACCTTGCATGACTATCAGAACATTACTTTTAGAAGTTCTGTGTCAGTTTCAAGAATGAGGGACAAATTTGCTGAATACTTCATGTCACCTCAAGGAAGAGTAGACTGGCAGGATGAGAGAGTTTGAAAATTGTGTTTTGGACCTTGTTCTCAACAGTATTTCACTTTGTGTTACCTAGTGAATAGTACCTGGTTGGGATTTCCCAAAGTTTATTACCTTTTTTTACCCAATATTACCGTGTTTATTAAAGTTTATTACTTTTTTTAACCAATATTACCTTGTTTATTACCTTTTTTAACCATTACCTTTTTAAACCAAAGTATTGTACCTGTTTTACCCATACTAATAAACCTTAAAATGTAGTAAATGACACAAATTTTTTAAACCAACAAAAGTGCTTTATTTAACAAATTTTTTAACAAAACTTTTATAAATTTAAAAACTGTAGGGTGGAGATAATACTGGAGGAGCTGTCAGATTGGGACACTTCAACAGTGGGAGTGTGGAGAGAGGATGGTGGTGGAGAAGGATCAGGAGGAAAAACAGAAGGTGAAGGGGTAGAGAAAGTAAGAGAACGGGTGGACATGAAACCGGGAGTAGTGATGGGAATTTGGAAGGTTTGAGGGGTGGAGTGCAGGGATTGGGAGGCAGAAGAGGTGGAGGGTGGAGAAGAGGGATGTGTTAGAGGCATAATGGGTGGTGTAGGAGACTGGTGGTACTGGGCACGGAGTACAGGTTGGACAGGGAGTGGAGAAACAGATGTGGTAGGGAACTGGTATGGGGCAGGATGCTGGTAGTGAGCAGGATGCTGCTACTGGCCAGGATGCTGGTATTGTAAAGGGGGTGGCTTAGGGACAGTGGCTGGAGGGGGGCAGGTGCGGGAGCAACTACCGGGGCAGGTGGAGGGGCTTGGCAGGTAACCTGTGCTAGAGCAAACTGACAGGCTTGCATTACATGCATTTATTGGTCAGGAGATAGCTTGTCTATGCGCTCGACAACCGCCTGGAAAAACTAGTGGTTAGGCGATCGACTTGCATCTGAATGCATCCTATCCAGTCGTGTGTGCAACTCAAGAATTCTGTTGCTGAGCAAAATAAAGCCTGAAGGCATTTGCTCATACAACAGTTTCAGACAGTTCTGGAAGGATGCATTCAGATGCAAGAACTTGGGCGCATAGCTCTGTACCTGACCACTCTGGCGCTACTGCCCAGTACCCACAGGTGTTATAGAGGTGGCACATTCAGAGGGGTGGGGTAAAGGAAAAGCTATATCACCAGCAGCTTCATGTAACGAAGTCTGCCACGATGCTCCAGCTCTGGTGGATGGGACCGAGGGATCGCATGTGAGGGAAGGCCGTGGAGGTACAGAGGGGTTGGGTCTGTTGAAGTGTCCCTCGGTGGTGGACTCCTGAGGGATCGCTCCAGAAGGGTTCAACTCGGCGGGCTCCCAAGTGATGCTGACGGTGCTGTGGAAAAAAGAAAAAAATGTAAATTAATATATTGTTATTGCTTGGCCCTGGCTGAAAATGTTTAAATGGGGGGAAGTAATATTTACCTTCTGCTGACCATTGTTGACCTGAGGAACGACATTGCTCTTCCATATTTATACTTGCTCCTGCATCCTCCGGATCCACTCGGGGCCTGCATCTCTTTGTTGAACTCCTTCTTGAAGTGATCCCTGATTGACCGCCACCGCTAGACAATTCTTTCGCCTGTAAAGTGAAAACACAAATTGGTTAGAATACAACACATTACATCCAGCAACATAATTGAACTGTGAATACTTACGCGCTTGATTCTGGGCCCGAACATCTAGATCCTCCCAGTTGTCCACAAGTTTTTGGCAGACTTCCTCCCAGAGCCGTCGGGTAACACCAAGATCAGCGTGGCGGCGGCTCCCCATGTTCCACAGAGGCTCCTGCTCTCGAACTAGATCGATGAGGAGGTCAATGTTTAGACCGGTCTCCTCACCATCCGAGTCAGGAGCCCGCTGTGAAGCCTGTTAAAAAAACAAAAAAACAAAGACATTAGACTCAAATAAAAAAAAACAAGGTGGAAAAAAAGAAAAAAAAATTTAAAACACTTACTCGGTGGTGACCGCCACGACGCTCACGCCAACGACCCTGGGAAGCGCTTTGAGGACCTCTGGATCGAGCCCCAGAATTGGAAGACTAAAAGAAAAAAGAAAAACAAAAAAAAAATTATGTGCTTGGATGTTGACTTATGTGTTGTGTTCAGTGATGTCTGTAATGATCTGTTATGTGTTGTGTGTACTGTGATGTCTGTGATGTGCTTCTGCGATGCATTTAGATACTTACTACACGCGCGCCCGCTCCGGGTATTTGTCCACCCCTTCCGTCTCCTTCTGGAAGCACCTCTGGCGCTGCAGGTTCCTGTTAAGAATTAAAGCATATTGTTAGTTGAACATCACCCAAAAGAAAAAACAAAAAGATATATATTTACCTCAAAGCACTGATGATGCCTGGGAGGGCTCCCAGAAGAAGACATGGCTGCTGTAGCTGGCTGTGGCTGTAGCTGGCTGTGGCTGGGCCGGCTGTGGCTGGAGCTGGCTGTGGCTGTAGCTGGCTGTGGCCGGTTGTGGCTGGGCCGGCTGTGGCTGTAGCTGGGCCGGCTGTGGCTGTAACTGGCTGGCATGGCTGATGGCTGGCCTGAAGCTGCTTCAGCTCTGGTGGCAGGTACAGCTCTGGCTCCAGTGGCAGGTTCAGCTCTGGTGGCAAGTTCAGCTCTGGTGGCAGGTCCAGCTCTGGTGGCAGGTCCAGCTCTGGCTCCGGTGGCAGGTTCAGCTCGGGTGGCAGGTTCGGCTCTGGTGGCAGGTTCAGCTCTGGCTCTGATGGCAGGTTCAGCTCTGGCTCTGATGGCAGGTTCAGCTCTGGCTCTTGAGGCAGGTCTTCTGTTGATGGCAGGTAAATGGATGAGTGAAGGACTACTTGGCTGGCTTTATATACGTTTCCTAATTGGGGGCTAGCCAATTGTTTCGGAGCATGCTCAGTTTAAAAAAACGGAATCCGGCGCCGGAATCCGGCATTTGCCGGCGCCCATAGGCTTCCTGTTAGGATCTGTTTAGTTTGTGACTATCCACCATTTTCTTGTGGTGTTCTGGTTGCTGGTCTTTTCCCTCTGGTGCTGGGTTTGTCTTGGGTCAGGTGATTGTATCTCTTTATTAACCAGCACCTACCTCCTAGTCCTTGCTGGACAACAGTGTTAATCAGCTTTAGTTCTGGCTTGGTGCTTTGCTTTGTTTTCTGTGTGTATAATTTGTGCAGTACTGGTACCTCTGGTTCTGCTAGCCTTAGTTTCTGTTTTCAGTTGGTATCTGCAGCCTTCTCTGTGTTTTCTATTAGGAGGTGACCTGTTTTTGTACCCAGTCCTTAGATATTTTAGGGAACCCCTTCCCCCTATCTGTAGGTCTTCGCTTGAGATTAACCTATGATCGTCGGTTGGTCTATTCGCAAGCAATGGGTTGCCCACTCCATTGAAGGGTATCAGCCTAGTCATAGTGCAGGGTCAGTTTTCCACCTTGTACCCTAGTCCTGTGTTGCAGTTCCGTAACACTTCCATTCTAGCAAAAAGCCGGAGACAAAAAATGTTACTGTGTACGTTTTTTTCAGATGCAGGAAACAATATTTTTGCCAGATCCAGCGAAAACCGGATGAAACGTAAGGTCACCTGGCGCTAATACAAATCTATGGGAAAAAAACGGATCCGGCTTCATCTTTCGCCGGATCCAGTTTTTTCAAAATTTGCCGGATTGAGCCTGATGGCGAAAGACGGATGTGTGAAAGTAGCCTTACACAGGTAATGTCTTTCTTCATTTATAAGCATCTCTGGAGGCAGATTCTCATGCAGATCAGTATCCGGCCCGTAGCCTGGGACAGCTCATTTACATATTCATGAGAAATCCACATTTTTCTTACAAGACTTCAGATTATAAATATCAAGGTATCATTTTATTCATCTTCCTATTATCTACATGCCCATATAGACATATAAATATAATTTACATATAGGAGAATAAGGAGTATCAAATAATCAAAGTATAAAAATATTTAAGTTTTATTAAGGTATTTAGTATAAAACGTGGTACGATAAAGTGACAAGATACATAAACAAACACAGAAGAAGAATCACCAAGAACATCCATGTTTGGTAAGAGAATAATACATGGTAATATTAATAAATACACCCTGGTCAGGCATGTCTCGATGTGTATAAGTAAATAGTAACAAGTGAAAGAGTCACAAATAGTACATATGCAAGAGACAAAGTTTACCAAGGGATGTGATAGGTGACCCTGAGCCGGAAGACAGAACCCCAGGGAGCACAGAATCTTTTGAGGTGGGCAGACTGATTACTATCTTCAGCTCTTCGACCCATGGAGGTAATCCTTACTATGCAAGCAGTGCTGCCACTAGGAATTTCGGGGCCCCATACTGGCAAAATTTTCGGGGCCCCCTTGAGACTCCGCCCAGGCTCCACCCCAGCCCTGCCTCCACCCCTCGAACTGTCCACAGTCCCACCACTCTCTCTTGGAAAAACTCCACTTCTCACCAATCACACATTAACAGTTCCCATCATTGGCCAAAAGATTTTTCTAATCTGCCACCACAACAAGGTAGACTCTTGGCCGAGCTCTACTCTATGCTAACCTATTAAAAATTTGTTAAAATATGCAATACAATTTAGGTATATTTTTATTTATTTTTCAATTTTTAAAATGACCAATAATATCACATTTAAAGGGACAAATACCACCACACCATGACCAGACACCATATTACCACCACATAGTGACCTATAATACCACATACAAGGAACAAATACTGCCACACCATGTTCAGATCACATATTACCACCACAGTGACCTATAATACCACATACAAGGAACAAATACTGCCACACCATGTCCAGATCACATATTACCACCACAGTGACCGAAGAATAGCACATGCAAAGAACAAATACCACCGCACCATGTCAAGATCACATGGTGACCAATAACACCACATACAGGGAACAAGTACGCCACACCATGACCAGACCACATATTACCACCACATGGTGATGAATAATACTACATACAGGGAACAAATACCGCCATACCATGACCAGACCACATATTACCACCACAGTGACTGAATAATAGCACAAACAAGGGACAAAATACAGCTACACCATGGACGGACAACATATTACCACCACATAGTGACTGAATACTACAATACTGATCATTAATAAAAAAACACAATACTATCACCAAAAGTGCCATTATACACAGGCGATCTGAAATAAAGATTATTATTACTAAGTATGCAGTGTCTGTGTACAGGTAATACAGTGATCACCAGTGACATTGTACACAGGAGCTCTGTATATAGTGTCAGTGTAAAGGTAATACAGTGATCACTGGTGACATTGTACACAGGACCGCTGTGTATAGTATACAGTGTATAGTGTCAGTGTACAGGTAACACACTGACTCACCAGTGACGTCTCTAGGTGAAGTCCTTCAGCTTCACTTTTCATCTTAATCCAGCACAGACCGCCATCACGTCTTCCAGCCAGGAGTCATCTCTGCAGGAAATAACACAGTTATCTAGAGCTCCACTTGCAGAACAAATTACTTAATGTTACTTAATTACTTAATTTTACTTAACATAGTGTCGCTCTGCACAGTAACAGGACCGCCCCCCCCATTTAAAACAGTCCCCTCAAAAAATAAAATAAATACATCACTGCAGTAATAATATCCCTTAATTAGCTCCTATGGTGATAATATCCCCCATCCTGGCCCCGGGTATCTCATTCCTGGCTCCAGCCATATGTTTTCCTATTCTGCCCACATGAGTATCAATTCTACCCCCATATGATCTCCCCATCCTGCCCCATGATCCTGCCCCATCTGTCCCCATGATCCTGACCCATCTGTCCCATGATCATACCGCCCATCTGTCTCCATCGTATCCATCCTGCACCATGATCCTGCCCCATCTGTCTCCATCCTGCCCTGTGTCTCCCATCTTGCCCCCGTATCTCACATTCTGCCCCCGTGTCTCCCATCCTGCCACCCTGGGTCTCACATCCTGCCCCCCCCTGTGTCTTACATCCTGCCTCCTGTGTCTCCCATCCTGCCCCCTGTGTCTCACATCCTGCCACCCTCTGTCTCACATCCTGCCCCCGTCTCACATCCTGCCCCCGTGTCTCACATTTTGCCCCGTGTCACATTCTGCCCCTCGTCTCATTCTGCCTCCGTGTCTCACATTCTACCACCCCGTGTCTCACATTCTGCCCCGTGTCTCACATTCTGCCCCCTTGTCTCACATTCTGCCCCCTGTGTTGTTTCCATTCCTGCCTCTTGTGTTTTCATTCCTGCCCCGTGTTTTCATTTCTGCCCCCTGTATCTCCATCAAGCCCCCGTGTCTCCCATCCTGCCTACATGTCTCCGATCTGCCCTGGGCTTGCCGCATTTAGTAAAAATTAAAAAAAACCCTTTCTTCTTACCTGGCCGCATTCCAGCGCCAACGTCCATCCCAAGCATTTCAGCGCGGACTCGCCGGCGAATGACAATGACACCATACACTGGCGACAGTCGCGCTGACGTCAGCTGCCAGCCTTCGATTGGCTGGCGACTTTAACTGTTGCCTTGTGGGCCCGGACAGACCCACAAGGCAATAGAACCTGCGTCTCGGGACCCGGGGCCGGACCCGATGAGCAGATGAGATGGGGCCCGATGCGGGCCTCCTCTGTCCACCGGGCCCCATACACCAGTCAGGGCAGTAATGTCCTGATGGCGGCCCTGTATGCATGTCCCCAGATGAACCCCCAAGCAAAGATAAACAGGGAGAAACACGTCGGGACCAGGGACGAGTATACAGCTGGAACAAGGGATTCACCTTGAATATGCAGCTAAGTCTTTTTACCTTGAGCATTTTTTTGAGGACACCTGCCCTTTAATTTTTGGAGTATTTCTCTTTTCTGCCCTTTATTGTATCTGGCTGCTACTTCTTACAAGGGTCATGAGATTAGGCTGAGATTATAGCCTTTTATTACATCTTAAACCTGACATTCATGCGCTTGTGGTTTGATTTTAGCACTTACTACTTGTTATGGACCTGGTGGTTAGGAGCACCCGGAATGACCTGATGAGTAAACTAGTAATCGGAACAAGCTCTGGGAAAGTGGGAACTCTGCTGACTGCAAACCCTACTCCTATCACACAAACTAGAAATAGCCGTGGAGCGTACCTAACTCTCCCTAGATGCCTCTTCACAGCCTAAGAGCTAACTACCCCTAAAGATAGAAATAGAAGCCTAACCTTGCCTCAGAGAAATTCCCCAAAGGTAAAGGCAGCCCCCCACATATATTGACTGTGAGTTAAGAGGAAAGTCACAAACACAGGAATGAAACAGGTTTTAGCAAAGGAGGCCAGACTTCACTAAAATAGTCAGAGGATAGCAAAGGGAACTTATGCGGTCAGCACAAAAGACTACAAAAAACCACGCAGAGTAAGCAAAAAGACTCCCCACACCGACTCACGGTGTGGAGGTGCCACTCTGCACCCCAGAGCTTCCAGCTAGCAAGGAAATATCATGATAGCAAGCTGGACTGGAAATTAGCAGTACTAAGAAATATATTCAGGAAGCAGTAACAACAAATGAACTAGCAAAGACTTTGCTTCTGCTGGAGTAGACAGGTCCTCAGAGAAGTCCAAGAGAGATCTGAACCAATACTGAAACATTGACAGCTGGCATCAAGTAACGATCTGAGTGGAGTTAAATAGAGAAGCCAGCAAGCAATAAACGAGAGCAGCTGACAAAGCCAACCTCAGTGACCAGCAGTTCCGCTCAAAGCCACCAGAGGGAGCCCAAGAGCAGAACTAACCAAAGTACCATTCATGACCACAGGAGGGAGTCCGAGAACGGAATTCACAACAACTACCATCCTATTGCTACATGTTGACAGTTGGATAGATGGATAATATACTTTGAAAGACCAACTGAATATTAAGTCTTTGAATGTGCTATTCCATATTTTGTATTCTTGAGATACCATGTTTGAGTGGATAGGCCAGGTCATCATATCCGTATATATCTACTGTATTTAACACTCTAACTCTGTTGCATTGTAGGCTACAGCTATATCAATTAGTTAAGTATTTCATTGTCTTTGACCCATGTGAAACTAGTGATAGAATAGTCTGCATACACAGCAGTAGCCAGGTGTGATCAACTTTGATACAGATGTACTGATCCATTATGGATCTGAGTGCATCTGTTTTTTTATGTGTTAGATTAGGGATTGAAGGGACAGTCGTCATTGAGCGGGGCCACATTGCAAAATTAGGGTGCCAAACCTCTGCTGTTAGGTAGGCCATTAGATCCTAGGGCCTACTAGGGGGAGCTTTAGGTATATTGTATCACCCCCAAAGACCAATGCCCCTATTCCCTGTTTGTTATACCCATTTGGGTGTTTTTTTTATATTTTTGTATATTTATCTAGTTACTAATAAAAGATATCTTTTAAGAGGTATTCTCTTTATGGTTTAGTTTGGTGTTATCCCATCTGTTAGCTCATTCATATTGGTTTACAATTAGTGATGAGCGAGTATACTTGTTGCTTGGGTTTCCTCGAGCATGCTCATGTGGTCTCCAAGCATTTGGATGTGCTCGGAGATTTAGTTTTCGGCGCCGCATCTGCATGATTTGCAACTGCTAGAGAGCCTGAATACATGTGGGAATTCCCTAACAGGCATTCCTCACATGTATTCAACCTGGGTAGCAGTCGCAAATCATGCAGCTGCGGCGAAGAAAACTAAGCCTACAAGCACACCAAATACTCAGAGACCACCCGAGCAATGAGTATACTTGCTCTTCACTAGTAAAAGCAGCTTGTCAGGAGACAGAACGGAAATCGAGGGAGGTGCCAAGCTAACTGCTGTAAACTTATTTGGAATGCTGTAATTAATTGGCTAGAGATGAGTGGCTTCGATATTAGGAGTAGAGATGAGCAAATTTGATCGGGTCAGGGCTTATTCGGCAAGCTATGCTCGCGGAAACCCAAGTAACGAGTATACTCGCTCATCACTATTTACGATAAATGAAAACACCAATCATACAAATATGCACTCATGAACAACAGAGTGGAACACCAGGAAGTAAAAAACAAATAGAAGAGGATGAGGATATGCACACAGACAAAACTCCAAGCAAGTCTCCTAAACACTCCAAAACATTTCTCATTACATTGTATCCTCTATGATGTATAGTGCTATGCAGGGCCGGGACGAGTGGTAGCCACCTGCCTAGGGTATGGCCTCCCAGAGGGGGGCACACTTTGAGAAAAAAAAAAAGTGACATGGCTGAATGCCTGTGGCCGCCCAATGTCTTCCTCTGGCCGCAGACATTTAGCCCACTGATGGCCAGGGTGTGGGCACATGGGGGTGTAAAAATGAAGGTGCTTTAGGAGTTATTTTACCTTAGTCTCTGGCCCATTCCTTTACTTAGGTGCTGAAGGTTGATCGGGGAGGAGAGGGGGCGCCAGTATTGTTTCCATAAAGTGGCGGGCTACACATTTTGTATCTGCACATGTGCACCAGAGTGCCTATATTAATCACATGATCTCTAAAGGGAATCATGTGACATGATAGATCTGGAGCTGGGGGGCTTAGCCCTCTAAACTGGCTGAGACCCTAACTACTCTTAATCAACCCCTGAATGTGTACTTATAAGAACAGGGTTTGAGCTATGATGGGAATCTTGACAGAATGGTGACAGAGCTCATTATAGTCAGTGGGGACAGTCGGGCTATGCTGATGTGCATCTAAGGCCACGTTCAATATTTGGTGAGGATTTTACATCAGTATCTGTAAGCTAAAACCAGGAGTGGGTGATACAGTTGTGCTCAAAAGTTTACATACCCCGGCAGAATTTTTGATTTCTTTGCCTTTTTCCAGAGAATATAATTGATTACACCAAAACTTGGTTAGTGGTTGGGTGAAGCCATTTATTGTCAAACTACTGTGTTTTCTCTTTTTAAATCATAATGACAACCCAAAACATCCAAATGACCCTGATAAAAAGTTCACATACCCCATTTCTTAATACCGTGTATTGCCCCCTCTAACATCAATGACAGCTTGAAGTCTTTTGTGGTAGCTGTGGGTGAGATTCTTTATTTTCTCAGATGGTAAAGCTGCCCACTCTTCTTGGCAAAAAGCCTCCAGTTCCTGTAAATTCCTGGACTGTCTAGCATGAAGTGAGATCTTCCCAGAGTGGCTCAATGATATTGGGGTCAGGAGACTGAGATGGCCACTCCAGAACCTTCACTTTGTTCTGCTGTAGCCAATGGCAGGTCGACTTGGCCTTGTGTTTTGGTTAGTTGTCATGTTGGGACGTCCAAGTACGTCCCATGTGCAGCTTCCGGGCTGATTAGTGTAAATTTGCCACCAGTATTTGCAGTAACATGCTGCATTCACCTTTCCTTCAACTTTGACCAAGTTTCATGTGCCTTTGTAGCTCACACATCCCCAAAACATCAGCAATCCACCTCCGTGCTTTACACTAGGAAAGCATAACTGTAAATACAGAAATCGTGACGTGTTTCTATTATACTTTTCCTCTAATTGTTCCACTCCTGGTTTTGGCTTACAGATATGGAGGTAAAAAGCTGACCTAGTACTCGATGTGTGAAGGTGGCCTGGTGATGAACCTGTCTCCAGTCTGCTTCCTGTAGCTCTGGACACCAGAAGGGTTATGCAGTAGAGTGAACACAACTTTAACACCAGGTTTTTACCATATAGAGTATGGCCAGCGCCTGCAATCCCTCATACATACAGTATTCTAGAATGCTCTATATAAGTCCTTAATGTGCACTCCATAAAACAAAACATGGCTTTTATTATACTCACCTACGGGGTATTCCAAAGGGTGTCGCTAGTCTAGGTCTGGCACCTCCTCTCCTCTTGACACCTCCTACATCAGTGTCCTCCATTGTGCTCCTGGTGAGTACTATAATGTGCATGTGCAGGGAAAGGCCAAAGAGCACTAGCACATGTGCACTACAGTACTTTCATCTGCCCTCAGCAGGAGTTGCAATGAAGGACACTGTGTGGATGATGTAGGAAGCGCTATCCATATGAAGCAAAAAGTATGACGATCACAAGAAGAGAGGAGGCGCCGGACCAACACCAGCAACACTCATTTGATCACTGTGTAGGTGAGTATAAAAGCTATTTTGTTTTATGCAGAGCTTATTGCCGACATATATGGCATTCCAGAATGCGGTCACATAAGGCTTACAGGTGCTGGCCTGACTTTATAAAACCTGGTGACAGGCGCCGTACATATACTGCTCTGCGTTCCCGCAATATGTACGGCGGCCCGACCGCGCGGGCTCACACTGAGCCCACAATGATCGGGTGTGGTTGTAAGCTCTGTGTGAGAGATGACACCCTGCAGCAACGCCCACGATCGGTGCGAGCATAGTAGTAGTGACAGCGGCACAGAGGAGCATTGCGCAGGGGTGCAATTCCCTGGCAAAATGTAAGACACTAGCGCACTACCTATAGTAAAGAATGAGAAGAACGGGGTGCAGCAAAGTGGAAATGAAATGACTATGCAAAACCAAGAAAAAGAGCCACTAGAACATGCTGCACACCACAATATATATCCATAATATAAAAGGCAAACTTTATTGACACAATAAAAACATTAAAAACACGTAATACACCACAAATCCCCACAATGATCCATAAATGACAGTAATAGTCTAACAAGGGCAGATGTCTTGTAACTAATAAATGTGCCTGTGAGATGAAAAATCATGTATCTCAGCAACATCAGCATGAAACAATATGGAAACAGGACACATGGATATGCTAATCATGCACAAGGTGTGGCCCAAGTGGGACACAGATATAACACATGCATCTGGCCTAACTGCCTCCTGCATAAAAAGTTTACTGCCCAAGGAAACTAAATGGGATGAAATGGATGGCTGCTATGCTCAGACGTATAAGGCTGTAATAGCCACAAACCAAAATGTGAGGGAAGGTCCCAAGTCCAGCCAAATAGGCACAAAATCAGTTGGTAACGCCAGGAGCATGAACGTACCAGAAAGCAGGTATCCAGGATCAAAGTGGGGAGGAACCCCACGCGTATCGCCGTTACTAGGACGGCTTCGTCAGGGGAAGGGTGTCACACTATAGTCAAAATAAGCTTATATACCTTGTAATACCTTGTAATGACAAGCAGGTGTGAGTGAGGATGCCGGAGACCGGAACCGGAAGTGACGCACAAGGAGGGCGGAAGTGTGAGAACGGCAAACGTCTTTGCCCATAGTCAACAATGCGCATGTGCCGAAACTTAACAGCACAGCGCATTGTATATGAAGTAAAGAGATCAGTAGGGATATGCCCCAAGCACAGAGAATAGAAAATATGTACCCTATCCGAAGGGAGAGTGTCACCATTATGGCCACCTGTTAGAAAACGCTGGTATTGATAAATAGACAAACAGACAAGACAGGAACACAATAGGAATGTAACATGACAGGGAACACACATGATAAACGGAAGGTATATAGAAATGAGTACCAACAGATGAATAAATTAGGATAAAAAGATATAACTTCCGAATATGTCAAAGACTGTATTTATAAGAAATAGCTGGACCAAAAGAATTTAGGCAGCTAGGGACATGTGAATATTTATTGAAAGCACTAAGGCCATGAATAATGTATACTAAGGGTAAGTATATAATGGTAATCAAACGAAAATATGAATTAAGCCAAGTCTGGAAATGGTGAGGACCATCTATGAAGACAATATCCTGATGTAATACCTGGTCAAATTAGACTATGATTCACACTATAAGGACATGAAAATGTCATTCTAAGGTGCAGACAGTCTTCATCATCATCAATAGTCTACCACCGCTGGTGGAGACAGAGGTACAAGGCAAAGCTGGATCGTACTTTAACCCCACTTTGGTTGTCGTAGAAAGTCCATATAGGGGGACCATATAGTGATACTTCATAGTCTTATTGGTCCATCAGACAGAGTATGTTGGTATAGCCATGTTGTTCCAGTAATTGACATTTCTTCATCACAACCAATATTCCTCCATCGCCAGCAGTCATGGATATTGTATCAATGAGTAAAGTTGGATCATACCGATGTCTCGATTACTCCAAACTGCTGTGAATTGTCCAAGAAGCACAAGAATGACCAAGTGATGCTGAAATAACCTAAAAAGGGACATGAAATGATATAAATAGTCACAGTTATTCAGCCCAAAAATCCTGAAAAAAGGAGATCTTCATTTATGCCTTGAGGTGCAGTGGAATGTAATGAAAAAATCCAGCGGGCCTCTACTTGCAAAAGCTTACGTTCGAGGGATTCCCCTCTGCCCGAGGTCTTGATATGTTCAAGACCTACAAATCTGCTGCCCGTGCACCGACCTGCATGATGTGACAAGAAATGGGAAGCCACTGAAGTAAGAGGCTTCTCCCTACGGGCATCAGCCATAGCAGTGCTAATGGTCGAAAGATGTTTCTGCATGCGGCGGCGCAGTTCTTGGGATGTTTGTCCCACATAAATAAGTGGGCATGGGCAGATGATGGCATATATCACATTGGTAGTTTTGCAATTGATATACGACTTGAGTCCATGTTTGCTACCATCAGTGGGGTTGCAAAAGCAATCTCTGACTGGATGCATGTATTGACAGATGTTGCAGTCTCCCTTTGTGCTTCAATCAGGACAATGCGATGTGATCGCATTGTCCTGATAGTCTCCATGGAGACCGCCAGCTGCAAGATAGCTGAGGGGTCCAGCAGGGAAGGTGGTTTATGAGCGCCTGCTGAGAGCAGGTGCTGACATGCCTCCTTTCCTGTCTTTCAGATGCTGATGTGATACTCTGCAGTGCAGAGTATCAGATCAGTGATCTGACACTATATAGTGGTGTCCCAGGATGGGACAATGTAAAAAAAGTGAGAAAAAAATATTAAAAAATGATATTTAAAAAAAAATCTTCAAATTAAGAAAAAAAAGAAACAAATATTTTTCCAATAAATACATTTATTTATGTAAATAAAAAATAATAATAAAAATACACATATTTGGTATCGGCATCCGTAACGACCCGACCTATAAAACTGTGGCGTGGTAATTTTTCTGAATATTTTCTCACGCTACAGTTCAAATGAGTTTATGCCACCAGGGGGTGCAACTTCGGTGACGGCACCACAAGTCCCCGAAGCTACGTTACCTTCATTTCATTAATTCCCCAGTCTCTTACAGCCGGGAACTGCGGCATTAGCACCGCTCCTGGTTGTAACTGTATTTAACCCCTTCAGATGGATTTACAGTGTGGGACATGACTGTACGGCGGACAAGTAGGGGATATTGTTGTTTTTTTATTTTCCTATTTTTACAGGAGAACGAGGGTCTTCAGTTGGATTGAGGTACAATCTACTATATAATTGTCTAAGGGTCACTTCCGTCTTTCTGTCTGTCACGGAAATCCCAAGTCGCTGATTGGTCGCGGATAAACAGCCACGACCAGCCATGACCAATCAGCGACGGGCACAGTCCGGTGGCAAAATGGCCGCTCCTTCCTCCCCGCAGTCAGTGCCTGCGCCATAATCCCCTCCAGTCAGCCCTCACACAGGGTTAATGGCAGCGTTAACGGACCGCGTTATGCCGCGGTGTAAGGCACTCCGTTAACGCAGCTATTAACCCTGTGTGACCAACTTTTTACTATTGATGCTGCATATGCAGCATCAATAGTAAAAAGATCTAATGTTACAAATAATAATAATAATAAAATAAAGGTTATTCTCACCTTCCGACGTCGCGCGCTGTCCTCGGCAGTGCAAGCGGCAGGTTCTGGTGCCAAGGATGTTATGCGAGTAGGACCTGCCATGACGTCACGGTCATGTGACCGCGACGTCATCACAGGTCCTACGCTCATACCAACCCTGGGACCGGAAGCTGCTGCGTGCACCGCACACAGGCGCCAGGACTTCAAGGGGCCTTCGGAAGGTGAGTATGTTTATTTTTTATTTTAGGTCTTTTTTAACCACGCATATAGTGCCCACATTGCTATATACTACATGGGCTATGTTACATACTGCATGGGCTCTGTTATATACTACATCTCTGTGCTATATACTATGTAGCTGGGCAATATACAACGTGACTGTCCAATATACTACATGGCTGTGCAATATACTACGTGCTCTGTGTTATATACTACGTAGCTGTGCAATATACAGTCATGGCCAAAAGTATTCACACCCCTGCAATTCTGTCAGATAATACTCAGTTTCTTCCTGAAAATGATTGCAATCACAAATTCTTTGGTATTATTATCTTCATTTAATTTGTCTTAAATGAAAAAAACACAAAAGAGAATGAAGCAAAAAGCAAAACATTGATAATTTCACACAAAACTCCAAAAATGGGCCAGACAAAAGTATTGGCACCCTCAGCCTATTACTTGGTTGCACCACCTTTAGCCAAAATAACTGCGACCAACCGCTTCCGGTAACCGTCAATGAGTTTCTTACAATGCTCTGCTGGAATTTTAGACCATTCTTCTTTGGCAAACTGCTCCAGGTCCCTGATATTTGAAGGGTGCCTTCTCCAAACTGCCATTTTTAGATCTCTCCACAGGTGTTCTATTGGATTCAGGTCTGGACTCATTGCTGGCCACCTTAGAAGTCTCCAGTGCTTTCTCTCAAACCATTTTCTAGTGCTTTTTAAAGTGTGTTTTGGGTCACTGTCCTCCTGGAAGACCCATGACCTCTGAGGGATACCCAGCTTTCTCACACTGGTCCCTACATTATGCTGCAAAATTTGTTGGTAGTCTTCAGACTTCATAATGCCATGCACACGGGCAAGCAGTCCAGTGCCAGAGGCAGCAAAGCAACCCCAAAACATCAGGGAACCTCCGCCATGGTTGACTGTAGGGACCGTGTTCTTTTCTTTGAATGCCTCTTTTTTTCTCCTGTAAACTCTATGTTGATGCCTTTGCCCAAAAAGCTCTACTTTTGTTCTATCTGACCAGAGAACATTCTTCCAAAACGTTTTAGGCTTTTTCAGGTAAGTTTTGGCAAACTCCAGCCTGGCTTTTTTATGTCTCGGGGTAAGAAGTGGGGTCTTCCTGGGTCTCCTACCATACAGTCCCTTTTCATTCAGACGCCGACGGATAGTAAGGGTTGACACTGTTGTACCCTCGCACTGCAGGGAAGCTTGAACGTGTTTGGATGTTAGTCGAGGTTCTTTATCCAACATCCGCACAATCTTGCATTGAAATCTCTTGTCAATTTTTATTTTCCGTCCACATCTAGGGAGGTTAGCCACAGTGCCATGGGCTTTAAACTTCTTGATGACACTGCGCACGGTAGACACAGGAACATTCAGGTCTTTGGAGATGGACTTGTAGCCTTGAGATTGCTCATGCTTCCTCACAATTTGGTTTCTCAAGTCCTCAGACAGTTCTTTGGTCTTCTTTCTTTTCTCCATGCTCAATGTGGTACACACAAGGACACAGGACAGAGGTTGAGTCAACTTTAATCCATGTCAACTGGCTGCAAGTGTGATTTAGTTATTGCCAACACCTGTTAGGTGCCACAGGTAAGTTACAGTTGCTATATCAACGCAAGCGGATTTAGATTTCGTTAACCGCAAAAAGAGGACCATATGGTAAGAGATAAATATATCTTTATTCATTAATAAACAAACATTTAAAAACAACAAGACCTGACGATATAATTCAACTAAGTGTCCTTAAGGGAGAGAAAATTGCACACTACCCCATATAATGAAAGGCTATGATGACCAACAGTGGTAATATATCGATTTCTATAATGAAGCCTAATAGACTATATCAAAATCCACACAGCTGATGATAGTAACAGGTTGATCCACCATATGGAAATACAGAGAAAGGAGATAATACTCCTTCATACATGTATCATATCCCCGACCATATGATAGATCATAAACAATCAAGCATAACCAATGGGGTAATACCGTATTAACGTGTGCAGGTCCCTTCTCCCTCATGCGCCCCGACGCGCGTTTTGCCCAGAGCTTCTTCCGGGGGCGTCCACGTCATCAGCTGTGTGGATTTTGATATAGTCTATTAGGCTTCATTATAGAAATCGATATATTACCACTGTTGGTCATCATAGCCTTTCATTATATGGGGTAGTGTGCAATTTTCTCTCCCTTAAGGACACTTTGTTGAATTATATCGTCAGGTCTTGTTGTTTTTAAATGTTTGTTTATTATTGAATAAAGATATATTTATCTCTTGCCATATGGTCCTCTTCTTGCGGTTAACGAAATCTAAATCCGCTTGCGTTGATATAGTGTATTGAAGTGCCATAGAAAGTTGACATAGGACATATTTGTGTTGAGTAAAGTTACAGTTGCTGTTAATTACACAAATTAGAGAAGCATCACAGGATTTTTCGAACAGTGCCAATACTTTTGTCCACCCCCTTTTTTATGTTTGGTGTGGAATTATATCCAATTTGGCTTTACAACAATTCTTTTTGTGTTTTTTCATTTAAGACAAATTAGGTGAAGCTAATAATGCCAAAGAATTTGTGTTTGCAATCATTTTCAGGAAGAAACTGAGTATTATCTGACAGAATTGCAGGGGTGTGAATACTTTTGGCCATGACTGTACTATGTGGCTGTGTCGGTTCTGTTATATACTACGTCGGCTGTGCAATATACTACGTGGCTCTGTTATATACTACATAGCTGTGCAATATACTACGTAGCTATGCAATATACTACGTGCCTCTACAATATACTACGTGGCTGTTATATACTACGTGGCTCTGCTATATACGTAGCTCTGCTATATACTACGTCGCTGACCAATATACTACATAGCTGTGCAATACACTACGTAGCTGTGCAATACACTACATTGCTGTGTTATATACTACATGGCTGTGCAATATACTACGTGGCTCTACAATATACTACGTGGCCATTATATACTACATGGCTGACCAATATAATACGTGCCTGTGCAATACACTACGTGACTGTGTTATATACTACGTAGCTCTGCTATATACTATGTACGCTGTGTTACATACTACGTAGCTGTTATATACTTTGTCGGTTGTGTTATATACTACGTCACTGTGCAATATAGTACGTAGCCTGTGCTATATACTACCTACATATTCTAGAATACCCGATATGTTAGAATCGGGCCACCATCTAGTAAAGATAATAAAACCCCATGTGTTTATTTCATTAAAATGCTTTATTCTTAATGTGTTTTTTTTTAACCCTTTACTACAGATATGACATGGTTTACTGTATGTAAGCCATGTCTCATATCCTGTCGGGTTTGGGAAGGAGATAGCAAAAGCCGGCAATTGAATTACTGGCTTTTAAGCTATCTAGCTCTGTATTAAATATCTACTATATAATTGTCTAAGGGGTACTTCCGTCTGTCTGTCTCGGATATTCATTGGTTGCGGCCTCTGTCTGTCACGGAAATCCAACTCGCTGATTGGTCATGGCAAAACAGCCACGTCCAATTAGCGACGGGCATAGTCCGGCGCCAAAATGGCCGCTCCTTCCTCCCCGCAGTCAGTGCCCACTCCATTATCCCCTCCAATCAGCCCTCACACAGGGTTAATGGCAGCGTTAATGGACCACGTTATGCCGCGGTGTAAGGCACTCCGTTACCGCTGCTATTAACTCTGTGTGACCAAATTTTTACTATTGATGCTGCCTATGCAACATCAATAGTAAAAAGATCTAATGTTAAAAAAAATAAAAAATCATTACTCACCTCCCGCCGCCTTTCCCGCTCCTCGCGACGCTCCGGTGACCGCTCCATGCAAGCGGCAGGTTCTGGTGCTAAGGATGGTATGCGACAAGGACCTGCCATGACGTCACGGTCATGTGACCGTGACGTCATCACAGGTCCTGCGCTCATACTAACCCTGGGACCGGAAGCTGCCGCGTGCACCACACACAGGGCCAGGACTTCAAGGGGCCTTCAGAAGGTGAGTATGTTTATTTTATGTCTGTATACTACGTGACCTTGTGCTGTATACTCCGTCGCTGTGCAATATACTACGTGGCTGGGCAATATACTACGTGGCTGGGCAATATACTACGTGGCTGGGCAATATACTACGTGGCTAGGCAATATACTACGTGGCTAGGCAATATACTACGTGGCTGGGCAATATACTACGTAGCTGGGCAATATACTACGTGGCTGGGCAATATACTACGTGGCTGGGCAATATACTACGTCGCTGGGCAATATACTACGTAACTGGGCAATATACTACGTGGCTGGGCAATATACTACGTCGCTGGGCAATATACTACGTAACTGGGCGATATACTACGTGGCTCTGTGCTGTATACTACGTCACTGGGCAATATACTACGTGGCTCTGTGCTGTATACTACGTGGGCTGTGCAATATACTACGTAGCTCTGTGCTGTATACTACGTAACTGGGCAATATACTACGTGGCTGGGCAATATACTACGTGGCTGGGCAATATACTACGTGGCTGGGCAATATACTACGTAACTGGGCTATATACTACGTGGCTGGGCAATATACTACGTGGCTGGGCAATATACTACTATACTACTAGTGTCTCACTGACATATATATATATATATATATATATATATATATATAGACTATATGTTTTTACGACTAGTTGAGCCCATGGCTCCATTCTATGTCCATTTTGCAAGCCAACGAGAAACTCTCACCACACGGATAATTTTTGGAGAAACAAAATCGCATCCTCGCATTGAATACGGAACTTTTCTGCATATCTCGGCCGTAAAAAACAGACCGTATTTTTATACGTTAGGTGTGACGCCGACCTTATACCTATAAAAAAAAAACATAAAGGAAAAAGTTGCTGAATAAGAAACCAACTTCAGCCTCGTCTGGATAGGAAGGTGAAAACAGGCTCCAGGCATGACCCATCCTCTCCCATCCCTGGCCGCTTCTGACGGCCCACACACACGGACACTACACGCCCAATACCCGCGATGCAGGTGCGGACATTACGCGTGCTGTCCGGCAGTATGTGCCTGCCTGCGCTTGGTAACGTCCCGCTCAGGCTCAGCGGTGCGCTAATCACGTGACTGCGTAATCGGATTTCAGGGATCACGTGTTAGCTACAGTTTTCCGCCTCCTGCGCTGCCGCCGCCGCCGCCGCCCCCATCTCTGTCACCTGACGGTTTGCGGCCGCCACTTCCGGCAGTCACTGGACAGCTCCTGATCTGTTCCGCCTGGGTCACTGCTAGTTTGGTTGTCAATGGCAGAAACCGTGGCAGATACCCGCCGCCTAAACAGCAAACCCCAGAATCTGAATGACGCGTACGGGCCGCCAAGCAATTTCCTGGAGATCGATGTGAGCAACCCGCAGACGGTCGGGGTGGGCCGGAACCGCTACACGACATACGAGATCCGGCTGAAGGTGAGCAGGGCTGTGTGGCGCTACCGGGGAACGAGTACCGGTGTGTGGAGTCTGTGACCCTGCAACTGAGGGGGCAGTAAGGTACCAGCCTGTACCCCATGAGCTGGGCATAGTACATTCCTGTACAGACTGTGTGCCGTGCCACTTACCACCCTGAGGTCAGTAAGGTACCAGCCTGTACCCCATGAGCTGGGCATAGTACATTCCTGTACAGACTGTGTGCTGTGCCACCTACCACCCTGAGGTCAGTAAGGTACCAGCCTGTACCCCATGAGCTGGGCATAGTACATTCCTGTACAGACCTGTGTGCTGTGCCGCCTACCACCCTGAGGTCAATAAGGTACCAGCCTGTACCCCATGAGCTGGGCATAGTGCATTCCTGTACAGACCTGTGTGCTGTGCCGCCTACCACCCTGAGGTCAGTAAGGTACCAGCCTGTACCCCATGAGCTGGGCATAGTACATTCCTGTACAGACTGTGTGCTGTGCCGCCTACCACCCTGAGGTCAGTAAGGTACCAGCCTGTACCCCATGAGCTGGGCATAGTGCATTCCTGTACAGACCTGTGTGCTGTGCCGCCTACCACCCTGAGGTCAATAAGGTACCAGCCTGTACCCCATGAGCTGGGCATAGTACATTCCTGTACAGACCTGTGTGCTGTGCCACCTACCACCCTGAGGTCAATAAGGTACCAGCCTGTACCCCATGAGCTGGGCATAGTACATTCCTGTACAGACCTGTGTGCTGTGCCGCCTACCACCCTGAGGTCAGTAAGGTACCAGCCTGTACCCCATGAGCTGGGCATAGTACATTCCTGTACAGACTGTGTGCTGTGCCACCTACCACCCTGGGGTCAGTAAGGTACCAGCCTGTACCCCATGAGCTGGGCATAGTACTTTCCTGCACAGACCTGTGTGCTGTGCCACTTACCACCCTGAGGTCAGTAAGGTACCAGCCTGTACCCCATGAGCTGGGCATAGTGCATTCCTGTACAGACCTGTGTGCTGTGTCACCTACCACCCTGAGGTCAGTAAGGTACCAGCCTGTACCCCATGAGCTGGGCATAGTACTTTCCTGTATAGACCTGTGTGCTGTGCCACTTACCACCCTGAGGTCAGTAAGGTACCAGCCTGTACCCCATGAGCTGGGCATAGTGCATTCCTGTACAGACCTGTGTGCTGTGTCACCTACCACCCTGAGGTCAGTAAGGTACCAGCCTGTACCCCATGAGCTGGGCATAGTACTTTCCTGTATAGACCTGTGTGCTGTGCCACCTACCACCCTGGGGTCAGTAAGGTACCAGCCTGTACCCCATGAGCTGGGCATAGTACATTCCTGTACAGACTGTGTGCTGTGCCACCTACCACCCTGAGGTCAATAAGGTACCAGCCTGTACCCCATGAGCTGGGCATAGTACATTCCTGTACAGACCGGTGTGCTGTGCCACCTACCACCCTGAGGTCAGGGGCATGTACCCCATGAGCTGTGCATAGTACATTCCTGTACAGACGTGTGTGCTGTGCCACCTACCACCCTGGGGTCAGTCAGTAAGGTACCAGCCTGTACCCCATGAGCTGGGCATAGTACATTCCTGTACAGACCTGTGTTCTGTGCCACCTACCACCCTGAGGTCAGTAAGGTACCAGCCTGTACCCCATGAGCTAGGCATAGTACATTCCTGTACAGACCTGTGTTCTGTGCCGCCTACCACCCTGAGGTCAGTAAGGTACCAGCCTGTACCCCATGAGCTGGGCATAGTACATTCTTGTACAGACTGTGTGCTGTGCCTCCTACCACTCTGGGGTCAGTAAGGTAGCAGCCTGTACCCCATGAGCTGGGCATAGTACATTTCCATACAGACCTGTGTGCTGTGCCACCTACCACCCTGAGGTCAGTAAGTTACCAGCCTGTACCCCATGAGCTGGGCATAGTACATTCCTGTACAGACCTGTGTGCTGTGCCACCTACCACCCTGGGGTCAATAAGGTAGCAGCCTGTACCCCATTAGCTGGGCATAGTACATTCCTGTACAGGCCTATGTGCTGTTCTTTGCCACCTACCACCCTGAGGTCAGTAAGGTACCAGCCTTTATCTCATGATCCACCATGAAATTTGCATTGAACTGAACTGGATTTTGCTTTATTTTATTTAGTTTTTTAAATGCTGATAAAACATACTCAACATTGTATGTGTGCATATACACAAATCTTTATTAAACACGACATAATTCATTTGAAAAAGCCATACATATAAAATACAAATTAAGGATACCATAAATTGGAATCCAGTACACTATTATGAAAATCAAGTGTGAACAGTAAGGGAAGAGGAAGCTCTAATTTCTATGTATCCCCCACTTTAAAGCCATAACCCTCTCAATTAGTAATCACTGTGTAATCCATTGTACTTACTGTCAACCACAGAGGATAAGGCTTTCAAGGGAGGGAAAATTTCCCCTGGGGTCCTGAATCAACCATGCCAAATTGTGTCCACTCCTACCATGGAAATAAAAAGGTAATAGAGCAAAGTCCTCTTACCTACGTTTCACTGCTCTACCGCTTGCTTTATCAACGCACGTCGGGGTTGCATACTTTCACCTTCGTTTTTGTGGACTGCAGTACTGTGTAAGAGGACCTTGTTCTATTACCTTAAATTTCCATGGTAGGAGCGGACACAATTTGGCATGGTTGATTCAGGACCCTAGGGGAAATATTCCCTCCCTTGAAAGCCTTATCCTCTGTGGTTGACAGTAGGTACAATGGGTTACACAGCTATTGCTAATAGAGAGGGTTATGGCTTTAAAGTGGGGGGTACATAGAAATTAGGGCTTCCACTTCCCTTGCTGTTTACCCTTGATTTTCATAATTGATAGTGTACTTGATTCCAATTTATCGCATCCTTAATCTGTATTTTATATGTATGTGTTTTTATAACTAATTACAGGTATGTGTTTTTTAATAAAGATTTGTGTATTGATTTAAAAAAAAAAAAAACTCCTGTTGTCCTCCTTTTGAAACATGTCAATTTTTGGAGTTGTCTTCTTGGGGCCAAGTATTAACTCATAGCTTATCCCTTTTAATATGAGTCTGGGTTTGTGTATATTAATATATTGAATTGGGTAGGAGAAAAAAAAAGCTTATAAAGCAAACTGATATGTAGTGATGAGTGCAAGTGTTCGTTACTCGTGTTTGCCGAGGGAGCTGGGGTAAGCACGGGTGCTCTAGTGCGATTTTCGCCTCCCCGCAGCTGTTAGCGACAAAACATGCGGGGATTGCCTGACATACATGGGCGATCCCCCACATATTTTGTGGCTGTCTGACAGCCGTGAAACATGAGGACGCGGACACCTCACTCCAGCACCTGCATTACTCTGTGCTTACCCGAGCACCCTCGGCAAGCACGAGTAGGGAGCACTTGCGCTCATCACTATAGATATGTAATTTAGTTTTCTCACACATACTTGTAGATTTTGGCACAAATTTCATCCCTGATTTCCCAAGCTGCCAGTAATACGCTTCATATATCACGGTCAATGGTTCTGATATGGGTATCATATTTTGTTATATATGTTTGCCAGAGACCACAGCAGCTTGGTAGTCACATGCATAATGCTAAGGACTTGTGCACACTTTAAATATTTGCTGTGTTTTTGTCACAATTTTTCTGCGCAGTTTTGTCACAAAAACGGAAGGATTATCTAAAGCCAGCAAAGAGAATGAGATTTCTGAAATGTCATGCACACATTGCTTTGTTTTCCCTTGCACATTTGAAGCGGTTTCAATTCATGAGCATGCCACAGCTACTGGTCAGGAGAGGGCGCAAAAATGAGTATACAGACAGGACAGCATGGGATCGCAGCTCATTCTTTGTGAGGTAAAACTTGTACTGCTTCTGGTTTTAAAAAAAAGTTTTACCTCACAGAAAGCAGCAGCTGTGATCCCGTGCTGTAATGTCCTTCCTCCCCGCCCAGGAACTGTGATATGATCAGACCAAGTCCCTGTACGGTCAGACACAGCCATTACACAGTACACAGCAGGGGCACATTTATAAGATTATCTCAGCACAGGGACATTTTGTTTAAACATAATATGTATTGATTAAAAAGTACTTGTTTAGAGAAAACCCCTTTAACCCCTTAATCCCATATGACTTACTATCCCGTCGAGGTGACCTGGGACTTAATTCCCAGTGACGGGATAGTACGTCATACACAATCGCCCGCGCTCACGGGGGGAGCGCGGCCGGGTGTCAGCTGACTATCGCAGCTGACATCCGGCACTATGTGCCATGAGCGGTCACGGACCGCCCCCGGCACATTAACCCTGGTACACTGCGATCAAACATGATTGCAGCGTTTCGGGGGCATAGGGAAGCATCGCACAGGGAGGGGGCTCCCTGCGGGCTTCCCTGAGACCCTCGGTACAAAGCGATGTGCTCACCTTGTATCGAGCGTCTCCTCCCTGCAGGCCCCGGATCCAAAATGGCCGTGGGGCTACTTCCGGGTCCTTCTGGGAGGTGGCTTACAAGCGCCTTCTCAGAGCAGGCGCCTTTAAGCCTGGAGCTGTGCACTTCAGATCGCTGATCTGACACAGTGCTGTGTAAAGTGTCAGATCAGCGATTTGTCACTATATAGTGATGCTTCCCCCTCCCTTGGACAATGTGTGTGATAATGTAAAAAATAAAATATTTAGACGTGTAAAAAAAATAAAAATAAAATAATTCCTAAATAAAGAGAAAAAAATATTGTTCCCATAAATACACTTCTTTATCTAAATAAAAAAAAACAATTAAAGTACACACATTTAGTATCGCCGCGTCCGTAACGACCCGACCTTTAAAACTGTCCCACTAGTTAACCCCTTCAGTGAACACCGTAAAAACAAAAGGAGGAAAAAAACAGCGCTTTATTATCATACCATCGAACAAAAAGTGCAATAACACGCTATCAAAAAGACGGATATAAATAACAATGGTACCGCTGAAAACGTCATCTTGTCCCGCAAAAAACGAGCTGCCACACAGCATCATCAGCGAAAAAATAAAAAAGTTATACCCCCCAGAATAAAGCGATGCAAAAATAATTATTTTTTCTATAAAATAGTTTTTATCGTATAAAAGCACCAAAACATAAAAAAATTATATAAATGAGGTATCGCTGTAATTGTACTGACCCAAAGAATAAAACCTCTTTATCAGTTTTACCAAGCGTGGAACAGTATAAGCTCCCCTCCCCCCCCCCCCCCCCCCAAAAAAAAAAAAAAAAAAAGAAAAGAAATTCATAAACAGCTGGTTTTTGGTCATTCTGCCTCACAAAAATCAGAATAAAAAGCGATCAAAAAATGTCACGTCACAGTGGGGGATTAGTATTCAGCTAAACAAAGTTCATAGAAATACTCCTTTTGTGCTATTATTTTTAAATAAGTGCGTGGCATTCAGTATCTTTGTCCTCTTTCTAGCTGTTACACATTGCTACAGACAGATACAGCGTTACTATAGTCCTTTTATATGCAAATAAGGGGCTGCTGGTGACATTAACATCAATTCCGTTTAACTTACGGTGTTGTATATTTACCATACAAACTGTTGATTTTTTGCTTAGGAGTCTTTACTATAGTTGGAATTTATTCTGGGAATAGTGCAAGCTTATATCTGTAGATTCTGTGTACAGGTTTATGTATTTATTGTTCTATTAAACTTACGTCCACTTTATCTTTGATCTCGTTGTGCGCGAATTTATATACATTTTTTATATTACATTTTTTGACAAATAAGTGGTTATTGTCTAAATTCGCAGCAATACGAGACCTGTATACTCAGCGCCGCAGTAATTTTTTATAAAAAATGTCACGTGCCCGAAAATGTTACCAATAAAAACGTCAACTCATCCCGCAAAAAACAAGACATCACATGACTCTGTGGACCAAAATATGGAAAAATAATGGTTCTCAAAATGTGGAGACGCAAAAACTATTTTTTGCAATGAAAAGCGTCTTTTAGTGTGACAGCTGCCAATCATAAAAATCCGCTAAAAAACCCGCTATAAAAGTAAATCAAACCCCCCTTCATGACCCCCTTAGTTAGGGAAAAATAGTAAAATTAAAAAAATGTATTTATTTCCATTTACCCATTAGGGTTTGGGCTAGGGCTAAAGTTAGGGTTAGGGCTGGGGCTAAAGTTAGAGTTGGGGGTGTTTTGGAGTTAGGGGTGTGGTTAGGGTTGGGATTAGGGTTAGGGGTGTGGTTGGGATTAGGGGTGTGTTTGGTTTAGGGTTTCAGTTACAATTGGGGGTCTCCACTGTTTAGGCACATAAGGGCTCTCCAAACGCGACATGGCGTCCGATCTCAATTCCAGCCAATTTTCTTTGAAAAAGTAAACAGTGCTCCTTCCCTTCCGAGCGTTCCCGTGCGCCCAAACAGGGGTCTACCCCAACATATGGGGTATCAGCGTACTCGGAACAAATTGAACAACAACTTTTGGGGTCTAATTTCTCTTGTTACCTTTGGGAAAAAAAAAATTGGGGGGGCTAAAAAAACATTTGTGGGAAAAAATTATTTATTTTCATGGCTCTGCGTTATAAACTGTAGTGAAACACTTGAGGGTTCAAAGTTCTCACAACACATCTAGATAAGTTCCTTGGGGGGTCTAGTTTCCAATATGGGGTCACTTCTTGGGGTTTCTACTGTTTAGGTACATCAGGGGCTCTGCAAATGCAACGTGACGCCTGCAGACCAATTCATCTAAGTCTGCATTCCAAATGGCGCTCCTTCCCTTCCGAGCTCTCCCATGCACCCAAACAGTGGTTTACCCCAACATATGGGGTATCGGCGTACTCGGGACAAATTGTACAACAACTTCTGGGGTCTATTTTCTCCTGTTACCCTTGGTAAAATAAAACAAATTGGAGCTGAAGTAAATTTTTTGTGAAAAAAAAGTTAAATGTTCATTTTTTTTTTTTTTTTTTTTTTTAAACATTCCAAAAATTCCTGTAACACCTGAAGGGTTAATAAACTTCTTGAATGTGGTTTTGAGCACCTTGAGGGGTGCAGTTTTTAGAATGGTGTCACACTTGGGTATTTTCTATCATATAGACCCCTCAAAATGACTTCAAATGTGATGTGGTCTATAAAAAAAAAAAAAAAAAAATGGTGTTGTAAAAATGAGAAATTGCTGGTCAAATTTTAACCCTTATAACTCCCTAACAAAAAAAGATTTTGGCTCCAAAATTGTGCTGATGTAAAGTAGACATGTGGGAAATGTTACTTACCGTATATACTCGAGTATAAGCCGAGATTTTCAGCCCACTTTTTTGGGCTG
Organism: Ranitomeya variabilis; assembly: GCF_051348905.1. NCBI lineage: Eukaryota > Metazoa > Chordata > Amphibia > Anura > Dendrobatidae > Ranitomeya > Ranitomeya variabilis. The sequence continues at coordinate 735,380,838 of NC_135233.1, forward strand.
AAATTGCCCCTCTCGGCTTATACTCGAGTCATACCGGGGGTCGGCAGGGGAGGGGGAGCGGGGGCTGTCTAAAAATACTCACCTAGTCCAGGCGCGGTCCCTTCTTCCCCGGCGCCGGCAGCAGCAGCTTCAGCTTCTTCCTGTACTCAGCGGTCACATGGTCCCGCTCATTACAGTAAATGAATATTTGGCTCCACCTCCCATAGGGGTGGAGCCGCCTATTCATTACTGTAATCAGCGGGACCATGTGATCGCTGAGTACAGGATGAAGCGCTGCGGCGTCGGGGAAGCAGGATCTACACAGCGGCAGGACCAGGTGAGTATACGGGGAGGGGAGGGGAGCGCAGCGCTGCGCGATAGTCACCTGCGCCTCGTTCTGGGCGCCGATCTGTCTCCAGCAGTGACGCTGAGGTCAGAGGGCGCGGTGACGTGGTCAGTGCGCGCCCTCTGCTGAACGTCAGTGCTGGAGATAGATCGGCGCCCGGAACGAGGAGCAGGTGACTATTGAAAGTGCCGGGGGCCTGAGCGACGGAGAGGTGAGTATGTGATTTTTTTTTTTTTTATCGCAGCAAATGGGGCAAGTGTCTGTATGGAGCATCTATAGGGCCATAACGTTCCTGCAGCACTATATGGGGCCATAACGTTTGTGCAGCACTATATGGGGCCATAACGTTTGTGCAGCACTATATGGGGCCATAACGTTTGTGCAGCACTATATGGGGCCATAACGTTTCTGCAGCACTATACAGGGGCATAATGTTTGTGCAGCACTATATGGGGCCATAATGTTTGTGCAGCACTATATGGGGCCATAATGTTTGTGCAGCACTATATGGGGCCATAACATTTGTGCAGCACTATATGGGGCAAGTGTCAGTATGGGGCCATAATTAACGTTTGTAGAGCACTACGGCATATGGGGCAAGTGTCTTTATGGAGCATCTTATAGGGCCATAACGTTTGTGCAGCACTATAAGGGGCAAATAACTTTATAGAGCATCTTATGGGGCCATAATCAGCATTTGTGCAGCATTATATTGGGCAAATGTGTCTATGGAGCATCTTATGGGGCCTTTATTAACCTTTATGCAGGATTATATGGGGCATATTTTAATATGGAACATCTTATTGGGCCATAATGAACAGTATGGAGCATTATATGGGGCTCCTGATTCAATATGGATATTCAAAGACACTTAACCTACTAACAAAGTTGGAAAATTATGAAATTTTCAAAATTTTCGCCAAATTTCCATTTTTTTTCACAAATAAATGCAGGTAATATCAAAGAAATTTTACCACTGTCGTGAAGCCCAATATGTCACAAGAAAACAGTGTGTCAGAATCACCGGGATCCGTTGAAGCGTTCCAGAGTTATAACCTCATAAAGGGACAGTGGTCAGAATTGTAAAAATTGGCGCAGTCATTACCGTGCAAACCACCCTCGGGGCTTAAGGGGTTGACGTGTGTTCGTACCCTAAGGCCGGCGTCACACTAGCGAGTTTTAGGGACGTTTGAGAGGTGCAGAAAATACGGATTGCATATGGTACAATGATTCTCTATGGCCCAGCTCCTATCTGCCGTATTTTACTGATCCGTATTATACGGTCTTGTACGGCCGTAGAAAATCGCAGCATGCTGCGTTTGTCACCGTATTGCGCAAAAAAAAATCGCCAATGAAAGTCTTTGGGGGCGAGAAAAATACGGATTACACACGGACCATGCGTGTGACTTGTGAGAAATACGCACCGGTGTTCTCTAGAAAAGCCGGCAATTCAGTGCGGTGTACAGTAAAATCACACTGATAGAATAGAATAGGTAGAATAGATGTCTACACATATATATATATATATATATATATACACACTCACCGGCCACTTTATTAGGTACACCATGCTAGTAACGGGTTGGACCCCCTTTTGCCTTCAGAACTGCCTCAATTCTTCGTGGCATAGATTCAACAAGGTGCTGGAAGCATTCCTCAGAGATTTTGGTCCATATTGACATGATGGCATCACACAGTTGCCGCAGATTTGTCGGCTGCACATCCCAAAGATGCTCCATACAAGGCAGGATGGATCCATGCTTTCATGTTGTTTACGCCAAATTCTGACCCTACCATCCGAATGTCGCAGCAGAAATCGAGACTCATCAGACCAAGCAACGTTTTTCCAATCTTCTACTGTCCAATTTCGATGAGCTTGTACAAATTGTAGCCTCAGTTTCCTGTTCTTAGCTGAAAGGAGTGGTACCCGGTGTGGTCTTCTGCTGCTGCAGCCCATCTGCCTCAAAGTTCGACGCACTGTGCGTTCAGAGATGCTCTTAGGCCTACCTTGGTTGTAACGGGTGGCGATTTGAGTCACTGTTGCCTTTCTATCAGCTCGAACCAGTCTGCCCATTCTCCTCTGACCTCTGGCATCAACAAGGCATTTCCGCCCACAGAACTGCCGCTCACTGGATATTTTTTCTTTTTCGTACCATTCTCTGTAAACCCTAGAGATGGTTGTGCGTGAAAATCCCAGTAGATCAGCAGTTTCTGAAATACTCAGACCAGCCCTTCTGGCACCAACAACCATGCCACGTTCAAAGGCACTCAAATCACCTTTCTTCCCCATACTGATGCTCGGTTTGAACTGCAGGAGATTGTCTTGACCATGTCTACATGCCTAAATGCACTGAGTTGCCGCCATGTGATTGGCTGATTAGAAATTAAGTGTTAACAAGAAGTTGGACAGGTGTACCTAATAAAGTGGCCGGTGAGTGTATAATGTCAGTGAGACACATATATACACGCACACATATACGCACACATATACACGCACACACACACGCACACATACACGCACGCACACACACGCACACATATATACGCACGCGCGCACACACACGCACACACATATACACGCACGCACACACACGCACACATATACACGCACGCACACATATACTCACACACACACGCACACATATATACGCACACACACGCACACATATATACGCACGCACACACACACGCACACATATATATACACACACACACACGCACATATATTTATATGTCATACAGCGCTAGATATCATAAAAGCCGGTAATTCAATTGCCGGCCTTTGCTATCTCCTTCCCAAACCCGACATATGAGACATGGTTTACATACAGTAAACCATTTCATATCCCTTTTTTTTGCATATTCCACACTACTAATGTTAGTAGTGTGTATGTGCAAGATTTGGGCCCTCTAGCTATTAAATTAAAGGGTTAAATCGCGGAAAAAATTGGCGTGGGCTCCCGCGCAATTTTCTCCGCCAGAGTGGTAAAGCCAGTGACTGAGGGCAGATATTAATAGCCTAGAGAGGGTCCATGGTTATTGCCCTCCCCCTGGCTAAAAACATCTGCCCCCAGCCACCCCAGAAAAGGCACATCTGGAAGATGCGCCTATTCTGGCACTTGGCCACTCTCTTCCCCCTCCCGTGTAGCAGTGGGATATGGGGTAATGAAGGGTTAATGTCACCTTGCTATTGTAAGGTGACATTAAGCCATATTAATAATGGAGAGTAGGGTTGAGCGAAACGGGTCGGCCATTTTCAGAAGTCGCCGACTTTTGGCAAAGTCGGGTTTCATGAAACCCGACCCGACCCCTGTGTGGGGTCGGCCATGAGGTCAGCGATCTTCTGAATCTGGTATCGGAATTCCGATACCGAGTTCCGATATGTTTGCGATATCGGGAATCGGTATCGGAATCCATATTTAAGTGTAAAATAAAGAATCAAATTAAAAAATATTGATATACTCACCCACGGACGCGCCCTGCTTCTTTCCGGCAGCCTTCCTTCCTAAGAATGAGCGCGTGAATGACCTGCGGTGACGTCGCGGCTTGTGATTGGTCGCGAGCGGTCACATGGACAAGCCGCGACGTCATCTAAGGTCCTTCACGCGCTCATTCTTAGGAAGGAAGGCTGCCGGAAAGAAGCAGGGCGCGTCCGAGGGTGAGTATATACCTAATAGGAATTAGCTCCCAGCAGCCGATTTTTTTTAATTTTTTTTTTTTTTTTTTTGTCGGCCGTTTTCCTCGGTCAGAGATGATCGCAGCATGCTGCGATTGTCACGGACACTTGGCCGACTCTCGGCTCACTCGCACCTATATAAGCCTATGGGTGCAAGTGAGACAACGCACATCACTCGGATATCAACGCGGACCCTGGCAATGGAGGAGATGGAGAAATTAGTTTCTCTGCCTCCCCTGCAGCTTTCTCTGCGAGAGGCTCGGAGCACAGACGCATGACACTCGGCTCCCGCTCGCAGCAGAGCAGGAGCCGAGGGTCATTAGCATATCGCATCCGATGTTCTCGCATCGGATGCAATAAGCTAGTGTGACTCCAGTCTTACTGTGTAGAAGGGAATAAGCCACTGCCAGATCTCTGATGCCGGTTTATCTCCTTTGAGAACCCAGAATGAAAGTTTTGAAATCCAGCATGCATAATCCTTCCCTCATACCCATTAAATGGTTGGTCGTTTCCACAGGACTCTGCGCATTTAGCTGACATTTATGAAATCTGGCATCACCTTTACGTTCTGTGAATCATTGCATTAACTGTAAAGCTAGAAAGATACTACTAGTTTGGCATTGTTGCAATCCACACACTTCGTCCAGTGGTTGGATGTCTGGAACCCCTGATGGTGGTCCCTACGCCTGGCCATGTGACGAGCCGCAGTCACACATCGCTTGTGATCTCGTGCTTATAGTAAGTGAGCAGTGGGAGTTTTCTATTAGGCTAGGGCTTTATACTGACATTTGTTTCACAAAAGGAAGCCTTTGTAACGTGTCTGTGACTATTTAAAAGCTGCTGTTTTTCTGTTGGTCACGTGCGACTTGTATTAAAATCAGATCGCGGGTTGTACTGCAACACTAAAGGAATGCGTCACAACAGTCTCAATATTGTTGGTTAGCGCTAGCTTTATGCATCTTCCACCATTGCCCTAAAAATCCAGCAGCAGGAGTTCCCACAGGGTAAGGATGGGGCTACATGGTGACTTGTCATGTGACAGCAATACTCAGAAAAGTCATATGGCCAGCATGTGCAGTTTGCCTGCCACTTAGGGTATGTGTCCACGTTCAGGATTGCATCAGGATTTGGTCAGGATTTTTCATCAGTATTTGTAAGCCAAAACCAGGAGTGGGTGATAAATGCAAAAGTGGAGCATATGTTTCTATTATACTTTTCCTCTAATTGTTCCACTCCTGGTTTTGGCTTACAAATACTGATGAAAAATCCTGACCAAATCCTGATGCAATCCTGAACATGGACACATACCCTTACTGTCACGCCACTGTTTAAGAGCTCTGATTTTGCGGACAAGTCAGACATTGAAGTCTCTGGCTAGTGTGGCGGGTGTGACTTGTTACAGGCAACAAAAAGTCCAAGTCATTTAGAAACATTTTGGATTGTCACAATGTGATACCATAGGAAATCACAAAGTTACACACTGATTGTAGTGTAGCCCTAGCCTAAGGCCGGTGTCACACTTGCAACTGCAATGCGGGAAACTCGCGCCTCAATCCCCGGCACTGCCGCCAGCACTCTGGATCGGAGCGTGCGGCTGCATGTATTTCTATGCAGCCGAATGCTCCAGTGTGAACCGCCGGCGGCAGTGCCGAGTATTGAGGCGCGAGTTTTTCACATTGCCGTTGCAAGTGTGACCCCGGCCTAAGAGAAATACACTGCTGGCAGGAGAGTTGAGCATTCATTTATTATATGTAAACTCCTCTTCATAAACGGAGCAAGTCTGATGTGAGTGTGGCTGTCCATACAGGTCGCTTATCATTGCAGGACTAAAGTTACTCCTCTGATGGATCTCCCCTATAATCACAAGCTAGTCACAGTTGTTTCAGGCCGTACGTGCAGCAGAGATTGTCTCCTCATCTCACCATCACCAGTTTATACTGAGATTTCACAAGTCATGGCCAAGGTCCAGCTGCACTCTCTCACCAGAAGAGTTAATGCCTCACTCTCTCATAAGTGAATTCAGCTTAATATGGTGGGTGGTAGAAAATTCTCTGGAACTGTTTAATCATTTCTTTCTGTTCTGCATTTCAGAGGAGACTGCGGTACATTTAGCTGAGGTAGCTCGTCAAGCCTTGACGGGTATCATCGGCTGGGGGCTTTCACTGACCGCAAGCTCCATTTCACCCAACAGAAACTGCCACTGCCAAGCAGGAGACGGGGGCACATAATGGCTGTCCTAAATTCTTGCTGTGGGCTCCTCCTGCATAGGTTTGTTTGCAGACCGTCCCAATGTAGGGTCTTCAACTCAGAGACTGACAATAGGCAACTTTATATTGATGTGTAGTAGGTGAATACTTGTTATAATGTTTGCTGTGATTGCTTGAAAAAGAGGTTTTTCTCTGGTCAACATATAGGCTAAGTGTTAATGGTGAACTACTTTTGACTACTAGCGATGTAAGTGCTTAGAAGTTGCTAAGATCACCCTGGATGGCTATATAGATAGATATAGATATATAGACCACCCTTGCTCTAGACCAGATTTTCAATGTTGTGGTCATCTTTTTAGAGCACCTCAGATATATTGTAAAGGGTAGGGTGGATCAGCTCACCAATCCCTGCAGACAGGCTCAATTGATGCAAGAAACCTAGCACATACCAGCCAGAGCAACACCAATAGCAGCATACAACGCATAGAAAAGGCCAGTGTGGAAAGGTATGTCCTGAGCCTATAAAACTTCACCTTTATCAGAAATACATTGAAAACTCATCTCATGAGCAGTAAAGTAGCGAAGCTTCGCGTACCGTGTATGGTAATGGTGAAGATTATCAACTTGTATGATCGCCAGCTGGGACTTCCGGCCGCTGTCCCCTAATCCCATAAGGCATTGCGGCAGTGTCACTTGCGCAGGCTTAGTTCATGGCCTTGAGGCGCAGTAACAGCCACAACTGCCCGCTGTACCCGCCCATGCATGGTAACGACGCGGCTCTTACTGCGCCTGTGTGGGGAATAGCGGTGACCGCAATTTTTTACTTGTGCAGCCGCAGTAACAGCCTTACGGCATGAAATGTGCCTGCGCAAGTGACAGGTATAAGTCACCGCTATTCCCAGTAACAGCCATAACTACGCAATTAATAAATTATCATTTCACTTCGTTTTTTTTTTTTTTTTTTATTCCACTTTGGCAACGGACAATCACACACACTCATACAAACTGCACAAAACAATGTACCACCTCCAATTATAGTCACAACAGCTTACAAGAGACCACATAGGGTAAATAGACACACAGCTCCCAGGGGAGACACCACATAGCGAACACCGCTCAAGAAACACTACACCCGATACCAAAATACAGCACACAACAAGGGGTGAAAGAGGTCAACTGACCCAACACCTACGATACAAAAATGCAGAGAGATGATGTAGAACAGATATGTTGGAAAGCAGCAATGGTGTGAGACATGTCCGCTGCTCCTGTCAGCACCACTAACATACACAGATGTTAATTTCACCGCACTCCCGATGCGATAGCATCGGCTCTATTTCTAGTTTCTAATAAAGGTGACGTTTTACAGGCCCTGGATATACAGTACCTTTCCTCACTGGACTTTTCTGGGATACCAGTTTTAATGCATTTTTTGTGGCCATCTGAAAGAGGTTTCACTGTATATAGATATGCAGTCTTATTGTGTACATGGTGTATTGTGACCTCAATGATCCCAATTTCCTGACTGCCTGATGTAAAACATGACTTGACAACTTTCCTATGTCAGGAAACTGAATTGCTGTCCTCAGCCATAAATCTGCACTGAGTTGATCATTCTTTAGCCCACTGAACAGTAAGACAGTGGAAGACCCGCTTATGTTTAGTGATATTTAAATGCAGAGCAGCACATTTGGTAAAAAAAATGCTGAAATACTTTAAGATAATTTCTGTGACCCCCACCAAACTCAAGAACAAGGTCTGCGGAGGACTGTTTAAATGGAGCATTAGTTGAGCATGCAAGCCTGTGCTCTATTCATTGTATTTGCAACGGCTGTGGCTAGCCAAACTTTATACTCATTCTTTGGCAGTCCAATAGACCGTGAATGGAGTAATTGCATTATACCTGATCCCCACATCCTTTAGATGGAGTGAAATCCTGCTACTGCAGCCTCCTGATAGGGTTAGAGAAAGAGCCTTCCTCTTCCTCATGTTAATCATCTAGGTGCAGCTGTTGTAAATGACAGTGGGGTAAAACGTCTGTGATCCATGCAAAGAACAGGGGGAGGTAATTACTTAAAGGGAATCTGAATAGCAAAAACCTGGTGTCAATCTGAGAGCATTTTGATATAGAGGTAGAAACCCTGATTTCAGTGATGTGTCGCTTGCTAGGTTGCATGTTGTAGGTTGAATAAAATCAGTGTTTTTGTTTTGCAGCCTATTGTCTTGTGCCATGACAAGGAATAGTTGTCTTGTAACATGTAGGCCTTCTGTTCTTAGGAACCTTCGCTCCACCACAGATTAGCAGATTACTGCCTATGCACAGTGCACACAGAAGGCTTCCAATCAGTGGAATGGGTGGGGTTATACAGAGCTCAGCATTCAGAGAACTGCTACATCTGAAGCAAAACGGTCTCTTCCCCCTACATCTGCTCTCAGATTGGGTGGCAAAAACCTGGTGACAGATTATTTTTAATCCTTAGCGCTACAAAAAAGTTCTGAGGAATATATAAGCTTTGAAATGCATTGAAAAAAATGTTAGAAGGAAATCTTCAAAAGAAAATTGGTATTATTGAAATGATGACTTAGAGGAGTTTGGTTCAGACAAGTTATGTAAGAGATGAAACACAGATGGATTCTGGAGGGCTCCGAGATGCCTTCCCTCAAGGTTATTGGAGGAAATGTAATGCTGTGAAGCTGCTCTGGTGCTGGAAAGCGTCATCCACAATTCCAGTGATGGTGATCAGATATGGGCACCACTCTGTTTTACAGCGCTAGTGCTGTGCAGCAGAAAGGACACACAAGTTTAGTGTTGGCAGATTAATGCATTTATCCGGTTTGGTCTGATCCTATCCAATATGTAGTAGGTATAATAATAGTAATATTAGCAAATACCTCCAATTAGAAATGGTGTATAGTTTTTCTGATTCTCTGTCTCTTTCCTCATGTGTAGCCATTGCAGGTATCCATTGTGACAGCTAGATGCTAGTAGTCGTAACCGTGGATACCTAAGGTCCTGCAATGCCCTGCACATGAGGAAAGAGACAGAGGGAATCAGAAGAACTCTACTACATTTCTAATTGGAGGTATTTGCTAATATTATTACACCTACTACATATTGGGATAGGATCTTGGACATGGGAATACCCCTATAAGTTGTTGAATAAGTGTCTTCTGGCATTCAACTTACTTTCCCATTGAGTTTTATTGTAGAGTATGGAGCGGCTTCATAATGGAAAGAGAATGAAGAATGGGCGGCTCACTTTTATTTTATTTATGTAGTTTTAGTCGCTTGGCAGTTTGGAAGTCCGAAGACACTGAAAGGCCTGAACGTTTGAACGGCAACATTATTTTACAGTGGAAATGGCTACAAAAAGTCAGGCAAGCATTTTCTGAGTGGTATTTTTTTCCAGTCATCTTTTAAAGCTCCAAAAAAAGCTTGAACAAAGGGCTGTGTAGAGAGCCTATTGGTGAAATGGCGTGGCTAGAATTGTGGCTATTAGCGTGGTGACCGTTCCTGGCCTCCAGCCATGTGGATCTTGGATCTGTATATTTGCCGCGTACATTAAGTGCGCAGTCAGTTTTGTGGTACTATTTGTTTTGCTTGGCCCCGGTTTCCAGTGCCGAGCCTTCTCCGTGAATGGCGCGCGGAGGTTGTGCAGCTGTAACACAGTGTGCTTCTTGCTTCGCATATTCCGCCTCTTTTGTTTGTTTTCCCAAGCTCACTTCTGATGCTCACATCATTGAGATGCCCTTTTGAAAGTTAATTGGATATTAACATAAGCAATAAACAGTAAGCCGAAGTGAATAGCTTCTTTTTAAACTTTCAAACAACTATTTTAATGGAAATGTAAACCCAGCTGTATCAAGGCTACCTTGGCCTACTTGAAATGGCAGTATAAAAGTAGGCTCCATGGCAACCAGGCAGCTTTATGTTTATGTCTATGACTAGTAAAGCAGGATGAAAGAAGCCCCGCAGCATTATTCATTATGTTCATTGGCTTCTAGAAAGCATCCAGCAACAACATAAAGTGGTACTTGACTCTCTTCTAATTTCCAGTGTCTTTACTCTGTTTTCCTTTATGTGGAGAGGCTGGGAGGGAAGGATTTTAGGGACATGCAATTTACGGTGACTTCCTGCAAATTATAAATATTATTTAAAAGCTATATTCAGCCATGTATTCCTGTGCTATAGCCTCCAGTAGTTTATCATTTTGCAACAGGTATGTTTTACAAGCAGTAAATTAATGGCGAGTTGGTTGTGTACCACAACAAAGCAAAGAATGTCCTAAACAAGACGTTCGGTGAAGAGGGCTTCAGAAAAGAGCTCCGATACCAAGGAGCTGCGTAATCCTCGCTGCATTGTTTCTGGGCAGCTTTTTCCCACACAGGATCCTATACCCTCTAACAAGCATTCAAGTGGCTTATTGGGTTTCAAAGACAGTATGTACTGAAATGTATGTAATATTATGTACATAATACACCATTTACAACGTTTCCTGCTTACATGCTGATTTGTTTGTACATTTATGTTTTTTTGATCCTACAGCTATGGTTATTAGCACCTACCTGCTCAGTTTATCAAAGGGAACCTGACATCAGGATCTGCCCCTATTAACTTGACAGTGCTGCATTCACCATTCAATGCTGATTTTTAATAACCTCAATGTTATGGAAAAGTTTCCAGCATGATTGTAAAATCCAGATTATAATCTCTTGGTGCCACATATTGTAATTAGATTAGTCGGAAAGGCGAGCACTAAAGGCCCCGTCTCACATAGCGAGATCGCTAGCGAGATCGCTGCTGAGTCACAAGTTTTGTGACGCAGCAGCGACCTCCATAGCGATCTCGCTATGTGTGACACGTACCAGCGATCAGGCCCCTGCTGCGAGATCGCTGGTCGTGTCGGAATGGCCTGGACCTTTTTTTGGTCGTTGAGGCCCCGCTGACATTGCTGAATCGGTGTGTGTGACACCGATCCAGCGATGTCTTCACTGGTAACCAGGGTAAACATCGGGTTACTAAGCGCAGGGCCGCGCTTAGTAACCCGATGTTTACCCTGGTTACCAGCGTAAATGTAAAAAAAAAAAAACAATACATACTCGCCTTCTGATGTCCGTCAGGTCCGTTGCCGTCTGCTTCCTGCTCTCACTGACTGCCGGCCGTACAGTGAGAAGTGAGAGCACAGCAGTGACGTCACCGCTGCGCTCTGCTCTCAGTGTACGGCGGCTCAGTCAGTCAGAGCAGGAAGCAGACGGCAAGGGACCTGGACACCGAAAGGCGAGTATGTACTGTTTGTTTTTTTTGGTAACCAGGGTACACATCGGGTTACTAAGCGCGGCCCTGCGCTTAGTAACCCGATGTTTACCCTGGTTACCCGGGTGCTGCAGGGGGACTTCGGCATCGTTGAAGACAGTTTCAACGATGCCGAACTCGTTCCCCTGATCGTTGGTCGCTGGGGAGAGCGGTCTGTGTGACAGCTCCCCAGCGACCACACAGCGACTTACCAACGATCACGGCCAGGTCATATCGCTGGTCGTGATCGTTGGTAAATCGCTAAGTGAGACGGGGCCTTTAGTGTTAAGCAGTCTATTCCAGCCCTGTTTGCTACAGTAAATATCACGGCCACAGTCATGGTTGTAGCCTGTCTTTGCCTGTTTCCTAAATCGCCCAAATGTGTAGCAGCCCCCCTTACTCTGGACATGCACCGTCATTTTCTACCCTTGTACCCCTGCCCGTGCATCACACCCAAAGTCTGACCCACTGAGTGCTTCCCTCTAAATTCTAAATTCTTGCAGCAGACAATAGTGATGTCGTGTTCTAGTGTACAACTGGCATGTACTGACACGTAGTATAGGCACGTACATGGAACTTCTGCCTATGTGCCACTACATGCATTATACAAAGAAGCGGTGCATCTGCTGAAAGGAGGCGCTCAGTCAGTCAGACTTCAGATCTGCACAGCATGTGACGCGTAAGTTTGGGCACCCCTGGTCAAAATTACTACTATTGTGAACACTTAAGCAAGTTGATCATTAAATGATCTCTAAAAGGAAAAGTTAAAAATGACACATTTCCTTTGTATTTTAGGCAAAAAAAAAATAATTTTCATCTGTTACAGTTTAAAAATTACAAAAAGGAAAATGATCCAATGCAAAATTTTGGGCACCCTTGGAGATTTGCGTGCTCAGATAATGTTGACCAATGTTTCAGACTTTAATTAGTGCTGAAGCCCTGTTATGTGTAGCACAAGCAATCAGAAGATCGCAGATTTAAGTCTCCTAAGGAGAAAGTAAAGTGTTAAAAAAGAAAAAAGTTTAAAAAAAATAACGTTCAAATCACCCCCTTTCAAAATAAAGCAATAGAAAAAATACACATATTTGGTATATCTGCATTCAGAAACGCAAGATCTACGTTTTTGGCACACCGACCACTTAAAATGAAAAAAGTTTATTTGGACATGATTTAAAAATAAAACAATAAAAGCAAACTAAATTTACATAATGGCGATCACAGGAAGTGTGCCCGCACGATCCCCGCCGGGAGCTCGGCGTAAGCTATAGAAGAGCTATGGCTGTCACTGTTACTAGCAGTACCTGCACCACCCTGGGCCACTTAACTCTCTAAATGCCCTGATCGATAGTGATTGCAGCATTTAGATGTCTGGAGAGGGAGAGGGCTCCCTTTCCCTTTAGATCGGCACCCCCTCGATGTCTTCGAATAAAGCGGTCATCACTTTTACCATATAGTGAACGGCATTAAAAAAATAAATAAATCCTGAATTGATGTTTTTTGTTCATTCTGGCCTTCAAAAATCAGAATATAAGCTGATCAAATAATGTTATGTGCCTGAAAACTGTACCAATAAAAACGTCAAATCGTCCTGCAAAAAACAAGCTGTTACATGACTTGGTCAGCAGAAATATAAGAAAGTCATATCTCCCAAATATGGCAATGCAAGAAAAAAAGTGTCTTAGCGTGTGATAGCTTCCAAACATAAAAACCCAATATAAATCTGGCCTCGCTGTAATCGCACCGACCCAAAGAATAAAGTCACCTAATCACTTATACGGCATGAGGAATGGCATAAAAATTAAATAAAAGCAATTCTTCACCTACTATTGATTTGTTCATTCTGTCTCCCAAAGATCGCAGTAAGTCTCTGCTCACATTTATGTGATTCAGACAGAAACCCCGACGGAAGAGTCCCTGTGATGAAGCAGATGAAGACACTGCGGACTCCATCTGGCCTATGATTCAGTGGCGTGCGTCTTTCTAAGTTTATATAAAAACAAAGTCGGCCACAGTTTTGTGCACCTCTGAAAAGAGAGCAGACAGAGCAACATATGGAATGTTGCCACGTTCAGCAGAAATTGTGACATTTTTGCCCATTTCCCTGTGTAAATATAGGGCTAAACCAACATTTTTGTGATTAAAAACGTAATTAATTTTTTCTTCACATTCCAACGATATAAAATTCTGTGACACACTTGTATCAACATGATCATTGTACCTTTAGATGAATTTATTAAGCTGTGTAGTTTGTAAAATGGGGTCACTTATGGGGGATTCTGCTTAAATTTACCACTAACATGAAGTACAATGTGGCCCAAAAAAACATTCTCGGACTCTGTGGGATACATTCTGGTCATCTCTGGTCCTTCGCACAATGCATCCTTGGGGACGGAGGCTGCCGCTTGCACAGCTGAGAGCCGTGGGCTGTCAGAAGGCAAGTATATCCATTTTTTTTTTTTTTTTACATGAATATGGATCCCAGGGCCTGAAGGAGAGTCTCCTCTCCTGCAGACCCTGGGAACCATCCCGACCACACACGCTGTATAAGACACCCGGCGTATAAGATGACCCCCAACTTATACGGCGAGTATATCCCAAACTCCATATTTTATATGGAAAAGTTGGGGATCGTCTTATACGCCCAGTCGTCTTATACACCCGAAAATACAGTACTTGTTTTATCTTTGTCTGGTGATCTGAATCATTTAAGTATGACAAACATGCAGAAAAATAGGAAATCAGGAAGGGGCAAGCACATATTTTCTCTACAGTATGTGGTCTTCATATTCCTAGCTTTCGTAACTCCCAAGTATTAGTAACAGAACAATTTGTGGAGAAGACAGGCATTTCTAAGAGTTTCAGAGTTTGGTAGAAAAGCATTGTGACTATAATTTTACAATCCAAAAAAGAAGCATCCTATACCGATTAATATGTCAAAAGTTCAGGATAAGGGATAAGCATGGTAAAATGAGATCAATTGGCACTTCTACCTTCTTGTATTGTAGCCTTAAACTTGATCTGTTATTTCAGTGATTAACTTTATAGACTTCCGTACTCTGTGTATGAAAATTCTTCTAAACGGTTTTCACAAGCTTGATCTTTACAGGGTCACTAGAAGAGAGCAGCTAATCCCCTTCTGTAAAGTAATTTGAGAGGAGTGAATGTGAAATGCAAAGTATCACCTGCAGAAAAGCCTGAGCTGCGAAGCTTTCCATCCTCTGCACCAGCACTGCATGTATAGAGTTGAAGTCGGGTAAAAAGCCAATAGAGATGTAATAAGAGAGACCTGATACCATTCTTAATACCAGATTTGCTATCCTGCGGTCTGGGTGACCTCTCTTGTACAGAGAAATCGATTATACAAACCCTGCGTATGTCCAGATTTGACTTCACCTCAATGAGAGGTTTGCTGCTTGTAATTAATCCTGACTCATGTTTTCACAGTTAGAGGCTTTAATCCATAAAGAATGTGTTCTTGCATTTAGCTTGGTTTTATTTCTTAATTCTTCCCTGGGATAATATTGCAGGTTTATTGTAATTTTAGTGTACAAACTAGAACAGAGTTTCATGCAGAATATTTCTCCAGTCACCTTCCACGACAGCAGTATCGGAGGATGTCTCCCCGCCCTAATAGGGGACAGGAACAGAAAGAGGTTAAATACCCCTCCCCTTCCTGCAACCACCAGTGTTTTTCCTGTCCCCTATGGGGCATGAAGAGGTTCTCTGATAGTGCTGCCGTGGCCGGCGAACGGGAGTACTGTTACCTGACAGCCGGGCAGTCGCGGTCGGGAGCTCCGCTCTCCTCCTCTTCAGACTGCTCCCATCTCCGTGGTCCTCGCGTGACTTGGGACCTCCGCCCGCTCTTCCTGCGCCACTTTCGGGTGGCAATGCAGAGCGGTGTAGTGCTCCGGGGTCCTCCTGCAGCTCCCCAGCTTCCTCCTCCCTCCACGCTGCTGCTGGGGTTGGCGCGCGCCGGAAGTGACGCGCTCCGGAACTTCCGGTTTTTCGAACTGGAGCTTTGGCGCGTGCCGGCCGGCGTCCTGGGCCTAGGATCATCAGCGGCAGCCAGGGCGGGCGTCTCGGACCCCCCCAGGGACACTATCGAGGGGGAGGAGCACCAAACTCGCTGGAGTCTCGGTAAGACTACTTATTCCTGACTGGGGAGGCTTCCTAGTAAGACGTCTGTCTGAGACTGGACCTCTGACGTTATGGACAGCGACAAACCCTTACACTCTGCTCCTGCAGAGCCCAGCGCGCACCCCTCTACTGTAAGTAGTGGGACAATGTCCCTTGCTGTCCATTCTTTAAATTTAAGCAACTCAGTCCACCTCTCTCTCTCGTTCCAGGGAGACAAGGTCCCTGGCACTAAGAAAGACAAGATGCCCAGCCGCAAATGTGGTGCTTGTGCGGCCAAGCTCCCCTCAGCGTACGAAAAGAAGCTCTGCCAACCATGCACAGACGAAGTGCTGCGTAGCGAACAGCCTTCTTTAATGGATAGCATCAGAACCCTCATTAGGCAGGAGGTTCAGTCCTCTATGGCAGCCTTCTCTCAAGCCCGACTCCGCAGCCTCCCCCTCCTAAGAAAAAGAAGATGGGCCGGGTAGCCTCAGACTCTGACTCAGGCGAGATACATACCTCAGGTTCAGAGTATAGCTGGGAAAATGAGGGTTCTACTTCTACTTCTGCTCCCAAATCTGATAGTAGGAAATACCTCTTCTCCTCTGGATTTGGAGGAGTTAATTTCCATGGTGAGAGGCACCATGGGGGTAGAGGAGGAGATAGAGGACCATTCCGTGCAGGATGATATATTCGGGGGTCTGAAACCTAAGTCAGTAAAGGGATTCCCCATACATGAAAACATCTAGAACCTTATCCTCCAGGAGTGGGGCCTGCCGGAAAAGGGGTTAAACATCCCATCTGAGTTTAAAAATCGCTTTCCCCTTGAGGGAGATTGTTCTTTATTTGATATGCCCAAAGTGGATGTTCAGGTGTCAAGGGTAACCAAGAAAACGGCCCTACCCTTCGAAGATTCCTCCCAGCTAAAAGATCCTATGGATCGTAAAACTGAGAGTTTACTGAGGAAATCTTGGGACACCTCAACTAATTTATTGAAATCCAACGTGGCCTCAACATGTGTGGCCAGATCGTTGTTTCTTTGGCTTCGTACCTTAGAGAACCACCTCATACAGGGTACATCCAGGGAGGACATCCTTAATTCTCTCCCCTTGCTCCAAAAAGCAACCTGATTCCTCGCGGACGCCTCCGCGGAATCAGTTCGGGTAGCCGCTAGATCCGCTGTCCTTACAAATTCAGCTAGGAGGGCCCTGTGGCTTAAGTCTTGGGGAGGAGACATTACCTCAAAGTCCAAACTTTGTGGTATTCCTTTCCAAGGTCATCATGTCTTTGGACCAGCCTTGGACGACATTCTGGACAAGGCTTCAGACAAAAAGAAGGTCCTTCCAGAACAAAGGAACCCGAGGAAGCGTTTTTTTCGTCCCCCTCGTGAACAACCACCCCAACAGAATTATAGGGGAAAAGGCAAAACGGGACGATGGAGCTACCCCAAAGGTGGGAAAGCCAGAAACATCATGGTCCCCGATCCCTAGCAGTCCTCTGAGAAGCAATGACTGCTCCCAGGTCGGGGGTCGACTCTCGGATTTTCTCTCCAGGTGGCAGGAGATCACCAGGGATCAGTGGGTCCTGCGTACCATACAGGATGGCCTAAGATTGGAATTCGAGAGTCCTCCTCCTCCTCACCGTCTAACGATCACTTCTCCACAATCTCCAAAACTTCAGGAAGCTCTGAGGTCGGATATTCTAAGCCTGCTCCAAGAAAAAGTGATTTCCCATGTACCTCATCGGGAAAGAGGAGAAGGCCATTACTCCCATCTCTTTCTGGTGAAGAAACCCTCAGGGAAACACCGTATCATCGTAAACCTGAAACCTCTAAATCAGGTGATAAGATATCGAAGATTCAAGATGGAGTCTATCAGATCAGCAATCCCGCTGATTGGACAGAACTGGGTAATGGCCACATTGGACCTGAGGGATGCATATTACCATGTGCCAATACATCCAGACCACAGGAGGTTCCTCAGGTTCGCTATTTCCCAAAACAAACGGATCAGCCATTACCAGTTCAATGTCCTTCCTTTCGGAGTATCATCAGCTCCTCGTGTCTTCACCAAGATCATGTTAGAAGTGATAATCTTTATCCGACAACAGGGGGTCTGCATCATTCCATACTTGGACGACTTCCTCCTCATTGCCCCATCAGCTTCTCGCCTCAATCAGGACATGATGAAGGTTCTCAATATTTTAACATCTCTCGGGTGGAAAAATCAGATCTCCGGCCATCTCCACAGAAGAAATTCCTAGGAGTTCTTCTGGACTCAGAGAAGAGGATGTCCTTCCTACCCAGGGACCGTCGGATCGATCTTGTCCACAAGATCTCCAGATTCAGAGGCCAGAAATTCCCAACTCTAAGAGACTCTATGTCAATCCTGGGTTCTCTAACATCGTGCATCCAGGCAGTCCCCTGGGCCCAGGCCCATACAAGAATTCTTCAATCTCACATCCTGTCATATTCAAGAGGACACCAGATGGCTTTATCCAGGAAGATCCCTCTTCCCACTCATGTAAGATCCTCCCTCTCATGGTGGCTGAACCCCCGAAACCTACAGCGGGGAGTCAGTTGGGATCAGACTCCTCTCCGAGTACTTACTACAGACGCAAGTCAGAGAGGTTGGGGTGCTGTGATCGAGAAATCCCACTTTCAGAGTTTGTGGTCCACAGATGTGAGACGCAGTTCCTCAAATCTGAGAGAGTTAAAAGCAGTGGAGGAAGCGCTGAAAACCTCATCGGCCCTCGTCCAGGGTCACCATGTACGAGTGATGTCCGACAATATGACCACTGTCGCCTATCTCCGACACCAAGGGGGCACGAGATACTCAAGCCTAAAATTAACTGCTGGAAGGATTTTTTCCTGGGCAGAGAAGCACCTGTCCATCTCTGCAGTGCATATAAAGGGGCTGGACAATTCCCAGGCGGATTACCTCAGCAGGAGGGACTTTCATCCAGGGGAATGGTCCCTAAACCAGGAGGTATTCCTATCCTTGGTCCAGAGGTGGGGAACCCCCGAGGTGGACCTGTTCGCCAGCAGACAGAATACAAAGTCAGACACCTTTTTCTCCCTAAGCACCTCAAACGAGGCTCAGGGGCTGGACGCATTCTCCCATCCTTGGGAATTTGCCCTAGCATATGCCTTTCCGCCAATCCCATTGCTATCCAGAACATTGCAGAAAATCCGGAGAGATCAAGTCACAACGATTCTGATAGCCCCATTGTGGCCAGGAAGAAGCTGGTTCAACGCGTTAACAGACATGTGCCTAGAGGGTCCAATCCTGCTTCCCCAGAGACGCGACCTGCTTCAACAGGGTCCTCTATTTCATCCAGACCTGCACAAGCTGAAGTTAGCAGCCTGGTTTCTGAAGCCGAGATCCTGAAGGCCAGAGGGCTCTCTCAAGACGTGATTGAAACCCTACAAAAAAGTAGGAAGCCGATAACTAATGCCATTTATGGGAAAATATGGAAGAAATTTTCTTCATGGTGTTTCCCAAACAAACCAGATCCATTCAACCCAGAGATTGCTCAAATCCTTCAATTCCTCCAGAAGGGCTTGGAGATGGGGCTCTCACCAAGTACCCTAAAGGTCCAGGTGTCGGCCCTCGGGTCTTTCTTTGACCAAGATCTGGCAATCCACCGATGGATCAAACGGTTTATAGCTTCAGCAACTAGAATCCGTCCAAGACGTCTCATCCACACACCTCCGTGGGACTTGAATCTTGTCCTAAAGAGTCTGACCGGTGACCCTTTTGAACCCCTTTCAGCCTCCAACTTAAAAATCTTGACCCTTAAAACAGTCTTTCTGGTGGCTATCACTACCGCCAGGCGTATAGGGGAGATACAGGCTTTGTCAATCCGGGAGGCATTCCTGACCATAACTATGGACAGCATAATCCTAAAATTAGATCCTTCCTTAATGCCTAAAGTGGTCTCTGAATTCCATAGAAATCAAGAGATCATCTTACCCTCATTCTGTCAGAATCCCTCTAATCCAAAAGAGGAGGTCTTTCATACCCTGGACGTCCGTAGAGTGGTCCTATTCTACCTTCAACAGACAGAAAGTTGGAGGGTGGATCAGAATCTATTCGTCCAGTGGTCAGGACGAAATAAAGGCAAGAAGGCAGCCAAAAGTACAATAGCAAATTGGATTAAACAGGCCATTAGTCTTGCCTACGCATCCCAGAATCTGACTCCTCCAGCTTCTCTAAAAGCACACTCCACCCGTGCAGTCTCCACTTCCTGGGCAGAGAGGGGTAGCGCATCTTCAGAGCAGATATGCAGAGCCGCCACCTGGTCGTCAGTCCATACATTCACCAGACACTACAGCCTCCACTTCAATAGGGACCTATCGTTTGGCAGACGAGTTCTCCAGGCTGTTGTCCCTCCCTAAAGAAATTAGCGGTTGATATCACTCCGATACTGCTGTCGTGGAAGGTGACTGGAGAAAATAGAATTAGAACTTACCGGTAATTCTCTTTATAGGAACCTTCCACGACAGCACTAATTTCCCTCCCTATCTGATTTATGTATTAGATGTTTCCTGCACTTAAGTGGTAACTAAACATGCTACTGTGTCCAGAGAAAACACTGGTGGTTGCAGGAAGGGGAGGGGTATTTAACCTCTTTCTGTTCCTGTCCCCTATTAGGGCAGGGAGACATCCTCCGATACTGCTGTCGTGGAAGGTTCCTAGAAAGAGAATTACCGGTAAGTTCTAATTCTATTTTTTGAACTGATATTTGTATTCGCATCTAACTTCGTTGCTGGAACTGCAGACACACTGTCTCTTTCCGGCCCCATAGTAAATTGCAAGGTTTCTAAACAGATAAAGCACAATATTTGTTGAATTGGAATCTCTTAAATTAAAGATAAAAAAAAAAAATATGGGTTTGTCTATTGCTGTTTATGTATTTTTCAGAGCGTCTACATCATGTGTTCAGTGTTTCTGGTCACAGATGCTCATTAGCTTATTCCCACCACCTGGATCCATTTGTTGCAGATAGTTGCTACTATTGTATAGACTATACAGTAACAATCCTTGCACTAATCCAAACTGGGCTTTAGGCTACTTTTACACTTGCCGTGTTTTTTGACGGCCCGTTATTGCAGGCCTTTTTCGATGGCCGTATCGCCGCAAAAAAGGCGGGCTGGCGCAATAACGGACCGCAGAAAACTTGCGGTCCGCAAAACCGGAAGGGACGGTGCGCCGCAAAAACGGATTTGATTTTTCAATGGGGGCCATGTCAGTACACCGTGAAAAAGATTGAGCAGGCTCGATCTTTCATGGCGGCAAATACAGCCATACGGCGCACCGTGGAATTTTTTGCAATTTTGAAACGGCCAGGAAAAACACGGTAAGTGTAAAAGAAGCCTAAATTGGTTGTTCCCGCGCTGCGAGGACCCTGGTGCCAGCAATGGTCCTGTGACTGCAAATAAATGCTCTATGCATTCTCCCCACCACATTCTGACTGGATGGTTTCCAGCCTCTCTAAATACCCTTGTATTGAGCGAGGCTGCGCCAATCTAATCGAATGTGGACTGAAGGGTGCATATTACATATTTGGGATCACAAGACCACTGTTCCCGATACCGGAGAATCCTCACAGCACGCAGTGCACGCGATGTGAGGATTTACAAGTCTGCAGTCACATAGCTCTAGACCAGACAACCTCTTTAGAAGGATTTGTCACCAGGTATTTGCCACCTAGTATGAGAGCAGCATAATGTAGCAAGAGACCCTGATTTCAGTGATGTCACTGGGCGGTTTGCAGCAGTTTTGATGACTTATCTGCAATGTATTATCACTGGAGGACTAGTTAGCCTTCTGCTTTGTAGTGCTGCCTAATCATGAGCTCTGTACCATTCGAAGTACTGATTGACAGCTTCCTGTGTATACTGTGTATAGGTAGAAAGGTGCCAATCAGTGGTGTGGACGGGGTTATGCACAGGGCTCCTCATTCAGAAAACTGGTAGATTTGCAGCATATAAAACAGTGAGCAGAAGTGGTACATCGCTTGAATCGGCCACTGCCCCTACATCATTCTGACATGGGGTAGGAAAAACCTGGTGAAAGATTCCCTTAGAATAAATCAAGATGCAGACAAACATAGCAGTGCCATTCCAGCAATCGTTGGCGCTGCTTTTTCGGCAGTGATGTGACATTGGTGTGTCACCTGCCTGCTGCTGTCATGTCAATGGGCAATGAGCAGCAACTCGTCCACTGCAGTCTTTGCTGTTCAGTCAAAGTGGAACTTGGCCCTGACGGATTATTGATGAGCCACAGCGGGCACGTGACTCAACAGTATCTTGTCACCACTGGTAACAGCGAGCTGCACCAACATTGGTGGAACGGTGCCATTGCTGGAGGTGAGTATACACTGTTATTTGTTTAAATTTGGATTGCGAATTGATGAAAATGGGGTAGTACAGTAGTGGACAGCTCCTTTAAGACATACCAGACTCTAAAGGAAGAGTTTGATGATGCTATGCAATATATTACAATGTAAATGTTTAGTTATGACAAAACTATATTTGCCAACCTTGTGAACATTGTCTGAGCTCATAATTGCTATTCATAGTAATGGCAACGTGGAGTGGACTTTGTCCTAAAATCGTTTTCTCACTGTTAAAAAGTGTTGGTTTGCTTACTAGAAATCATCCTTTATTCCAATATTCTAATTAGGTGCTTGGTGCACCCTAGGGATGTTAACAGGGTTTGGTGCACATTCCCACCTACGTGTTTATAAAACGGTCTGCCCTCCGCTTCAATGATTACCAGCTTTGGCCTCACTGAAATTGTGAGCTAGCCTTTGAGTACTGAGGCATGTGCCAGATGGACTCCCGAGGAAAAGTTGTTCTGAACAGGTTTGAATATTTGATTGTTGAAATATCTTTAAAGTAAGTGACAATTAATATTTTGTTACAGACTAATCTGCCAATTTTTAAACTGAAGGAATCGAGCGTCCGCAGAAGATACAGTGATTTTGAGTGGTTAAGGTGTGAACTTGAAAGAGAAAGCAAGGTAAGTGATCAGATTGGCTAATGCACATTTCATTATATGCATGTTTTTAACAGATCTATGACTATTTCATAATACAAGCTGAATACATTACTAAATTGTTTACTTTATGAGGCTTGTGTTTTTACTTAAAAAAAAAAAAATAAATCTGTGAAATGACGAAAGTTTCTCTTTGGAATATTTAAATGTGTATGTTATGAGTCTTAGGCTATGTGCACACGATGCAGATTTGCTGCGGATCCGTAGCGGATTTTTCCGCGCAGAAACGCTGCAGATCCATACTGTGATGTACAGTACAATGTTATTCAATGGGATTAAAAAAGCTGTGCTGATGGTGCGGAAAAATCAGTGTGGAATTGCTGCGGATTTCAAAGAAGTGCATGTAATTTCTTTTGTGTGGATCTGCAGCGTTTCTGCACCCCTCCATGATAAAAATCCGCAGTGGCAAAAACCGCTGAAAATCCGCACAAAAATCCGCTTAAAAACCGCGGCAAATCAGTGGCTGTGGATTCTGCCAGGAGATGCGGATTCTGTACAGAAAATTCTGCACCCCTTTTCCTACGTGTGCACATAGCCTTTGAGATGTTTTCTTGCGACGCCGCCCTCCTGTTGCTTCATCGCTCCCTGACATCACACTCCGGCGCAGGTGTACTGATTTGCCCTGTTGAGGGCAGAGTAAACTACTGCAGTGCGCAGGCGCCGGGCCTCTTGGACTTGTTTCAGAGCATGGTCTAAGATATTTCTGTCAGTGCAGTACTAACAGGTAACGAAAGTAAAATTCCCATTGAGGGAATAAATAGAAAAGTATATACACTCACTGGCCACTTTATTAGGTACACCTGTCCAACTTCTTGTTAAGACTTAATTTCTAATCAGCCAATCACATGGCGGCAACTCAGTGCATTTAGGCATGTAGACGTGGTCAAGACAATCTCCTGCAGTTCAAACCGAGCATCAGTATGGGGAAGAAAGGTGATTTGAGTGCCTTTGAACGTGGCATGGTTGTTGGTGCCAGAAGGGCTGGTCTGAGTATTTCAGAAACTGCTGATCTACTGGGATTTTCACGCACAACCATCTCTAGGGTTTACAGAGAATGGTCCGAAAAAGAAAAAAAATCCAGTGAGCGGCAGTTCTGTGGGCGGAAATGCCTTGTTGATGCCAGAGGTCAGAGGAGAATGGGCAGACTGGTTCGAGCTGATAGAAAGGCAACAGTGACTCAAATCGCCACCCGTTACAACCAAGGTAGGCCTAAGAGCATCTCTGAACGCACAGTGCGTCGAACTTTGAGGCAGATGGGCTACAGCAGCAGAAGACCACACCGGGTACCACTCCTTTCAGCTAAGAACAGGAAACTGAGGCTACAATTTGTACAAGCTCATCGAAATTGGACAGTAGAAGATTGGAAAAACGTTGCTTGGTCTGATGAGTCTCGATTTCTGCTGCGACATTCGGATGGTAGGGTCAGAATTTGGCGTAAACAACATGAAAGCATGGATCCATCCTGCCTTGTATGGAGCATCTTTGGGATGTGCAGCCGACAAATCTGTGGCAACTGTGTGATGCCATCATGTCAATATGGACCAAAATCTCTGAGGAATGCTTCCAGCACCTTGTTGAATCTATGCCACGAAGAATTGAGGCAGTTCTGAAGGCAAAAGGGGGTCCAACCCGTTACTAGCATGGTGTACCTAATAAAGTGGCCGGTGAGTGTATATAAAGCAAAAAAAAAAATTTAAACCCATAAACATGTGTTTTTAAGTTAAAAAAAAAAAAAAAAAAAAAAAAAATACACATATTTGGTATTGCTGCATTCAGAACGACCCAATCTATAAAACTGCAGAACTAGTTAACCCCTAGAGTGAATGCTGCCAAAAATGTGGCAAACTATGGTTTTTTGTTATGCCACTGGAAATAAAGTGGAATAAAACAAGACAAAAAAACTGTAAATAAAAATTGTATAGCTGAAAACATCATCTTGTCCCGCAAAAAACAAGCCGCCATAAAGCCCTATTAGTGGAAATATAAAAGTTATGTCTCTCAGAATAAAGTGATGCAAAAACAATATTTCGCCATTAAAATAGTTTTTGTGTAAAAGCACGAAAACAAAAAAAATGTATAAAAATGAAGTATTGCTGTAACCGTACT
Source organism: Ranitomeya variabilis (assembly GCF_051348905.1). Lineage (NCBI taxonomy): Eukaryota > Metazoa > Chordata > Amphibia > Anura > Dendrobatidae > Ranitomeya > Ranitomeya variabilis. The sequence goes on from NC_135233.1 coordinate 735,405,625, forward strand.
GACCCCCCAAAAAAATAATACCTGCCTTATCAATTTTACCACGGTGAACGGCAAAAAAAAAATAAACCAAAAATCAATCTGTCACTGGTTTTTGTTCATTCTGCCTAATGGTACCAATAAAAACGTCGACTTATCATGTAAAAAAAACAACTCTCGCATGACTCCGGCAGCAGAAATATAGGAAATTGCAGCCCTATAAATCTAGCATCGCTATAATCGCACCGAAGAATAAAGTCGTCTAATCACTTATACTGCACAAGGAACAAAAAACAATTCTTTACATGCTGTTGATTTGCTCATTCTGTCTCCCAAAGATCACAGTAAAGCTTGGCGCATATATTTTATGCGCTATACGCTGAGCGCTTACACTGGGATTTCCACGTAAACCTCTGAAAGACATGATTCAGACAGAACCCCCAGCGAAAGATTTCCTATAATGAGGCAGATGGAGGCACTGTGGACATTGTCTGACCTATGATCTGGCGGTGTCTGTCTTGTAAGATGTGCATAAAAGCGCAGTTGACCACAATTTTGAGCACTTCTGAAAAGGACATGGCTGAACAGAGGCAGAGGCCAGAGTAAGGGTACCGTCACACAGTGCCATTTTCATCGCTACGACGGCACGATCCGTGACGTCGCAGCGTCGTATGATTATCGCTCCAGCGTCGTAGACTGCGGTCACACTTTGCAATCACGGCGCTGGAGCGATGCCGAAGTCCCCGGGTAACCAGGGTAAACATCGGGTTACTAAGCGCAGGGCCGCGCTTAGTAACCCGATGTTTACCCTGGTTACCAGCGTAAACGTAAAAAAAACAAACAGTACATACTTACATTCCGGTGTCTGTCCTCCGGCGTTCTGCTTCTCTGCACTGTGTAAGCACCATAGCCGGAAAGCAGAGCGGTGACGTCACCGCTGTGCTCGCTTTCCGGCCGGCAGGCGCTCACAGTGCAGAGAAGCTGAGACGCCGGAGGACAGACACCGGAATGTAAGTATGTAGTGTTTGGTTTTTTTACGTTTACGCTGGTAACCAGGGTAAACATCGGGTTACTAAGCGCGGCCCTGCGCTTAGTTACCCGATGTTTGCCCTGGTTACAAGCGAACACATCGCTGGATCGGTGTCACACACAACGATCCAGCGATGTCAGCGGGTGATCAAGCGACGAAAGAAAGTTCCAAACGATCTGCTACGACGTACGATTCTCAGCGTGATGTCTGATCGCAGTAGCGTGTCAGACACAACGATATCGTAACGATATCGCTAGAACGTCACGAATCGTGCCGTCGTAGCGATGAAAATGGCACTGTGTGACGGTACCCTAACTCTAATGTATATGCAAAGAGAAAAAAATTGCGGCAGCACTCACCAGGTGGCGTGGTTCATTCCTTTATTGAAGATACGAATTCCATTAGAGTAAATGCACGGCTCGGGGGAGTGCGGACATGGTGGAAGTGAGCAGGGAAGGACAACAGCTGTTTCGCGCTATACCAGCGCTTCTACAGGTCTGGTATAGCGCGAAACAGCTGTTGTCCTTCCCTGCTCACTTCCACCATGTCCGCACTCCCCCGAGCCGTGCATTTACTCTAATGGAATTCGTATCTTCAATAAAGGAATGAACCACGCCACCTGGTGAGTGCTGCCGCAATTTTTTTCTCTTTGCATATACATTGGAATTTGTCTTTTTTTCCTTATGCGAGCACCTCCAGTTACTGAGTTTCAGGCACCCACAATTGACTGCATACTAGCAGTGCTCGTTGCAGAGGCTGTGCAGCGCCACGTTTTTTTCTTATGGCCAGAGTAACTCTGCTGCTAAATGTATTTTTATCTGGATTTAAAATGTGACAGCCTTCTTTCTCATGTGAGTGGAAGATAGATATAACAGACCAAACTTCAGTGACTCGATAAAGGTGGGAACTGATAAAATAATTAGCAGAGATTAAATAAAAGGAATATTACTACATCCACCTCTCAAAAATAAGCATCTGTCACCTGCTTAGATATTAAAAGGGTTGTCTCGTTAAAATAAAACTTTTGTCCAGAAGACTGGATATGTAAAAAAATAAAACCCATAACCAGTCACACTCTCCTTCTGGCACCTGCCTGGATCCAGTGTGGACTGCACAGAGAGAGCGCTGAGGTCACTTTTCCACCATCAGCATGACCGCTGCAGCAGAGAAGGGAGTTTTAGTAACATACACTCACCGGCCACTTTATTAGGTACACCATGCTAGTAACGGGTTGGACCCCCTTTTGCCTTCAGAACTGCCTCAATTCTTCGTGGCATAGATTCAACAAGGTGCTGGAAGCATTCCTCAGAGATTTTGGTCCATATTGACATGATGGCATCACACAGTTGCCGCAGATTTGTCGGCTGCACATCCCAAAGATGCTCCATACAAGGCAGGATGGATCCATGCTTTCATGTTGTTTACGCCAAATTCTGACCCTACCATCCGAATGTCGCAGCAGAAATCGAGACTCATCAGACCAAGCAACGTTTTTCCAATCTTCTACTGTCCAATTTCGATGAGCTTGTACAAATTGTAGCCTCAGTTTCCTGTTCTTAGCTGAAAGGAGTGGTACCCGGTGTGGTCTTCTGCTGCTGTAGCCCATCTGCCTCAAAGTTCGACGCACTGTGCGTTCAGAGATGCTCTTAGGCCTACCTTGGTTGTAACGGGTGGCGATTTGAGTCACTGTTGCCTTTCTATCAGCTCGAACCAGTCTGCCCATTCTCCTCTGGCATCAACAAGTCATTTCCGCCCACAGAACTGCCGCTCACTGGATTTTTTTCTTTTTCGGACCATTCTCTGTAAACCCTAGAGATGGTTGTGCGTGAAAATCCCAGTAGATCAGCAGTTTCTGAAATACTCAGACCAGCCCTTCTGGCACCAACAACCATGCCACGTTCAAAGGCACTCAAATCACCTTTCTTCCCCATACTGATGCTCGGTTTGAACTGCAGGAGATTGTCTTGACCATGTCTACATGCCTAAATGCACTGAGTTGCCGCCATGTGATTGGCTGATTAGAAATTAAGTGTTAACAAGAAGTTGGACAGGTGTACCTAATAAAGTGGCCAGTGAGTGTAGATGTATTCTGATAATGCGATACATCGTCACCAGACCGCTGCAGCCAATCACAGGTTACAGTGGTCTGGTGAATGATGGAACAGTGAAAGATCAAAGCTTCTTGTCTCTGCACATATAAAAGAGTGGCCTGCATTAAGTCTACGTGTGTCCCGGTATGTGAGTATGACTGAGTTAGTACATTTTTTACATTTCCAGTCTGCTGGGCAAAGTGTTATTTTGCCCTAGCAATCCATTTAAAGGAAGTCTGTCAGCAGGAAATGCAAGATAAGTACATCAAGTGTGCACCGAGCATCTATGCTTGTTTTGAAAAGTCCTTTTATTCCATTGGTTTTGTCACTAACCACATTTTTTTTAACCCCTTAGCTACTGCTGTCAATAGTGACTACAGCAACTAGATGGTTAAAAAAGATCAGGATGGTCAACCCCATTGGCATCTTGAGATCATGATTGTGTGGTCCTGATGTCTGCCATGGGAATTCATGGCCAAAAAATGGCCTTAGCGTCTACCCGCTATAATGGCCTGTTCAGAAGTTGGCAACATTTAGTAGGTAAAAATAACATTTTTCATCCCTGTCATGCCACTTCGTATTCCTGAAAAGCACCCAAAGGGTTAATAAACTACCTGACAGAAATTTTGAATACGTTGAAGGGTGCTGTTTTTAAAATGCTCTTTCTTTTGGGGTTTTACGACATATAGGAACCCCAAAGTCACTTCAAAACTTAACCCCTTTCTGCCAGCTGACGGAGTAGTACCTCAGCTGGCGGTATCCCCCACTTTGGGGTGGGCTCCGGCGGTGAGCCCAGCTCAAAGCCGCGACATGTCAGCTGTTTTCAACAGCTGACATGTGCTCGCAATGGGCACGAGCGGAATCGCGATCTGCCTGCGCCCGTTAACTAGTTAAATGCCGCTGTCAAACGCCGACAGCGGCATTTAAGAAGCACTGCCGGCCGCACGGCTGAAAGTAAGCGCACCGCTGACCCCCGTCACGTGATCGGGAGTCATCGGTGCATTGCCATGACAACCAGAGGTCTACTCAAGACCTCTATGGTTGTTGATGGCAGATTGCTGTGAGAGCCTGTGGTCGGCGCTCATAGCAAGCCTGTAATTCTGCTGCATAGAGGTGATCTGTGCATTACCTCTATGTAGCAGAGGCGATCGAGTAGTGGATACTTCTAGCCTTCCATGTAGGCTATTGAAGCATGCCAAAATTAAAAAAATAAATAAAATAAAGTATTTAAAACTAAAAAAAATAATCGTTAAAATCACCCCCGTTTCGCCCCAATCGAAATAAAGCAATTAAAAAAAAAGTCAAACCTACACATATTTGGTATCGCTGCGTTCAAAATCATCCGATCTATCAATAAAAAAAAAATGGATTTACCTGATCGCTAAACGGCGAAGCGAGACAAAAATCAAAACGCCAAAATTAAAATTTTTTGGTCGCTGCGACATTTCATTAACATGCAATAGCGAGCGATCAAAAGAACGTAGCTGCACAAGTCGTATAATTAAAAACATCAGATCTGCACGCAAAAAATAAGTTCTCACCCAACCCCAGATAACAAAAAAATGGAGACTCTATGGGTAACGAAAAATTATGCAATTTTGTTTTTGTTTGGCAAAGTTAAGAATTTTTTTTACCACTTAAATAAAACATAACCTAGACATGTTTGGTGTCTATGAACTCGTAATGACCTGGAGAATCATAATGGCAGGTCAGTTTTAGCATTTAGTGAAAATAGCAATAAAGCCAAACAAAAAAAAAAAAGTCTGGGATTGCACTTTTTTTCAATTTCATCGCACTTGGAATTTTTTTTCCCATTTTCTGTTACACGACATGCTAAAACCAATGGTATCTTTCAAAAGTACAACTCGTCCCGCAAAAAATAAGCCCTCACATGGCCATGTTGATGGAAAAATAAAAAAGGTATGGCTTTGGAAAGAAGGGGAGCAAAAAATGAGAATGAAAAAATGAAAAAAGCTTCTGGGGTGAATGGGTTAATAGAAAAAATAGGTTTTGTAAATTTCCTTGAATAAATGAAAAATTGCTGCTACAATTTTAAACCTTCTGACATCCAAACAAAATAGGATTTTTTTTAAAAATGGCGCTGATATAAAGCAGACATGAGGTAAATGATATTTAATAACTATTTTATGTGATGTATGACTCTCCAGATTAAAGGGATAATAATTTAAAGTTTGAAATTGCAAATTTGTAGAATTTTTTTTTTTTTTTCATATTTCTGATGTTTTTAGAAACAGAAAATATCAACACAAATTTACCATTAACTTGAAGTACAATATGTCACAAAAAGCAGTCTCCTATCCTAATCACTGAGATCCATTGAAACGCTTCAGAGTTATTACCACATAAAGTGACACTGGTCAAATTTGAAAAAAGGGCTAAAAGTCATAGTTCTAGCTGTAGCTCCTCTGAAAATGATGCCACCTTCTGAGCAGACATATTGGCCAAGACTCACAAATGATCCATACGCCTGATTTCTTTATTTTCTCCGCTTTATCTTAGGTTGTGGTGCCCCCTCTACCTGGCAAGGCTCTTTTTCGGCAGCTTCCATTCAGAGGAGATGAAGGAATCTTTGATGAATCTTTCATCGAGGATAGAAAGCTTGGGCTTGAGCAATTTATAAACAAGTAAGTGTGATCCCCTGCGTCTCAAGTGCTAGGAAATGCTTCAGCAATGTATAAAAGACTGTATAACAGGGGGGCACAGTTTAATCCCTGCACTGAATGAGTTAAAACAAATCCTCCTTATTGCTGACCTTCTGTTTGTTGTGTATAGTTAATGTATGCAGATTGCCTGCGAAATTGATGGCGCTGAAACAAATAGTTACGTGCTATACCATAGCTCTCCCTGGTTTCAACATATGCCCTATTGCTGGAACAATGCCGCTTACAAAGCCGGGGTAATAATTTGCATTGATTGCAGATTGTGGCATTATCTCTAGTTCTGAAATGTGCCCAGTGTACTTAATCACCTTCTTTACATCACTGCTGATTTTATGCAATACTTTAATATTTTCATATAATTCATAAGATTTGGGTGGGTTTGCAGGGCAGAATATAAGTCATAGAAATGATAATGGCATTGAAAAGACCATGCCTTCCTTATATTTGCTGACGTATGGATTGACCTGTTTTGACTTTTTTTTTTTCCTTTGTTCTTTTTACTTGCAGAGTTGCTGGTCACCCGTTGGCCCAAAACGAACGTTGCCTTCATATGTTTCTACAAGATGAAATTATCGACAGGAACTACACACCATCCAAAATAAGACATGCTTGATAACTGGAAGCAATTGACACCCTATGACTGTAAAACATTATTTTATTATATTGTTGGCATGTTACAATCTGCTGTAATAAATGTAACATACTAACCTCTATATTACTCTACAATGTTACTTTTCATTTCAGCTCCAGAAGCGGGTTCAATTGCCACTAAAGTATATGATCACACACACTGAACCTCAAGGTGCTTGGACAGGATTCGCTGATGGTTTTTTTTTTGTTTTTTTTTATTATTATTACTTGTTCTAAGCCAAATTGAAACATGACAGCATGTATTTCCAGCACTACAGTAAAGATTCAGACTGTGACAAGAGGCTTGTGTTCATAAAGGGTTACCTGAATCAGTATGTCTGTTGTAAAAGAAGTCATTCGTGATGGAAAGACAAAAGTTAACTGAGTTGTAATCAGTTGTATTCAGGTCTTCCAGGAAAAGTCCGTTTCTGTGTAGCTTGCCTGACATGAGCCTCTCACAAATGTGAAAGTCCTTATTATAGTCAGTCGCCTTGCGTCGGGAATCTTGCAGCATCCTTGGCAGTCATTTCTCCCGTCCTTTGTGGGTAATGCCTTATTGTTTTGCCATTTGTTCTCCTTTTGTGTTTATTGTTCACGTTTAGCATAATTTGTTTTTTTGTTTTTTTTCCATTTGGAAAGTCATCATTCAATTTCTGCCTTTTCCAGCTGAGGACTTGGATGAAATAATGTTTGTTGAGGACCAAGATCACTTTACAGTAATCACTGATCTGATTGTAATGGATGCTCACTATAGTTGCCTTTTTTCTTTTTATCATAAAAGCTGCTGTCACCTTGGCAGTGATGCTACTCTTGTGGGATTACTGGCATTTTGTTCTTAATTGGGAAAACAATAGTCTAGCTATTCCTCTCTCATAACACATCATTTATCATATATATGTATATATATCTAGGAATAATTAGATTGGCAGCTAACTAGCACTAACAAAGACTCTCACTAGAATGTTTCTATTCCATATTATCTTGTGCCACTATCGTACTCTGTATATCTTCACGTGTAATCTTTGCATACTGAAACTCCTCAAAGCTTGCAAAAGACTTTATAATAAATGTTACAAAGAAATTTATACAAGTATAAAACATCTTTATATGACTTGTTTGAATTTTTGAAATACAAATATGGAAATAAAAATCTTTTATTTACAATGTTTTTGATTAATTTTTCAACGTATCCTGACAAGAAGTATGCTTATGGTTTTTCGATTTATTCAGCTTCGAGTATGAACGCCACATGCAGAAATACACACGCAAAGCCTTGGCATCCTATTGTTGAGTTTAGTAATGGTTGTCTGAGGGATGTTCTGCCACACTGATGCTCTCATCCGCTGCTGGCAGCTCATTTTTCAATTGCTGATGATGTCCCAATTGTGCTCGATGTAAGACAAGTTCAGAGACACTGCAGGCTATGATAGCATGTTTAGTCGACGCAGGCTTCCCACAGTAGCATGCGCAATTTGTGGTCTGGTCGTTTAAGAGAAATGGCTATACTATTGGATCCACCACCAAATCAACGTGTTAGTGTACCTGGAATGAAGACTAGAGGGACCTGGCTACCATTCATTATGTCACCCCACACCATTTAATCCCGGGAGCAGGGTTGGTGTGATGTCCTCTTTATGGCATGGTCCCATGTTGTCTCCAGGCCACTCTACGGCTATAATTTCCTCCAAGACAACAGTGGGACTCAATGCTGAAGAGGCTTGATGTTCAGTCCTGCCTCCATTTCAGTTTCTGGTCTCCTCCATCTGATGACCTTGTGGGCAATGCCATGAAAAGGCCTTTACAGTCCACCAAAGTGTCCCAGGAACCATTTGTCAACAGGAAAACATCAGACCACATGTTGGTTGTGTTACTCTGAGCAGCCTCTATGCGGAGGATGCAGGAGGAGTGCAGGGAAGCGGACGCTGGGCACCGGAATGTGAGTATGTGTTTTTTTTTTTTTACTTTTACAATGGTAACCACGGTAAACATCGGGTTACTTAGCGCGGCCCTGCGCTTAGTAACCCGATGTTTACCCTGGTTACCCGGGGACTTCGGCATCGTTGGTCGCTGGAGAGCCGTCTGTGTGACAGCTCTCCAGCGACCACACAGCGACTAAACAGCGACCGGCATCGTTGTCTGTATCGCTGCAGCGTCGCTTAGTGTGAAGGTACCTTTAGTTATCTGGAGTCTGTCTGGTGGAGGTGTGAATTGTATCCATGTAGTGACTCATAAATTCAAGTGTTAAATTGAGTCCTAGTGTCAACGAATTAAACATCTTCATTAGTTTGTATTCCCAAATTTTCCTTTCCCTGTGGTCCTTAAAATGACCTTTTAGTACCAAGACTTTTAAATCTGTCATACTGTGTCCAGGTCCAGAGAAATGTTTTTCCACAGGTGTGTCCATTTCATTCCTGATTGTGTGTCTGTAGATTCATCCTAGTTTGTAGTCTTTGCATGGTTTCCCCAATATAAATACTTCCAGGGCACCTCGTACATTGTATCATGTACACCACGTTGGAGGATGTACAAGAAAAGGAACCCGTGACCTTATAGTCCTGATTTGTGTTTGGTACACAGACTATACTTATTGGTAATATGTGGGTACACGTTTTGCATTTTTTATTGTTACAGGGGAATGTGCCAGTCACTGATCGTGTTGAGAGGACACTTCTGACAAGCAGATTCCTTAAGTTAGGGGGCTGTTTGTAGGAGAGAAGTGGTAGTTCTGGGAATATGTCTTTCAGTTTGTGATCTCTATGGAATATGGGTTGGAGATCAGCAGCAATTTTCCTTAGGATGTGGGGGTTGTATGTGACCACAAGAGGTACCCTGTTGTTATCCTCTCTGTAATCCAGGAGGCTGTTTCTTGGGATCCTTGTAGCCCTGTGGATCTGCTCATCTATTACCAGTGGATGGTATCCTTGTAGGAATGTGTTCCTCAGTGATCGCAGCTGTTATTGGCTCTACTAGCAGTTTCAGTTTCAGCACAAACTTGCTCCCTCTTCATAAGTTGTGAAGCATCATGATGTGAATAATTTACTCCGCAGTGCCCTGAGAAACACCTGAGCTTGAAGTTTCAGAGTAAATCTATCTAATAACATATATAATACAAACTGTCATCATCTGTACTATTGATTTATGCAAAATTTGTGTTACTTCTATCCAAAATTTTACATGATTATTTATAGGACAATTATTTTGAGAGCAAATTTATGATTTCAAAATGCCTAAGAAGCTTCCTATGAAGTCCGCTGTATTTGAGCAGTCACTGGCTTTCCCACTCTGGCGGAGAAAATTGCGTGGGAGCCCACGCCAGTTTTTTTCCGCGATTTAACCCTTTAATGTAATAGCTAGAGCCCCCAAATTTGACACTAAGATACTTGTTACATTAGTAATGAGGAATATGTAATAAAAGAAGGGATATGAGATGGTTTACTGTATGCAAACCATGTCTCATATCCTGTCGGGTTTGTGAAGGAGAGAGGAAAAGCGGCAATTGAATTACTGGCTTTTCTGCTATCTAGCGCTGATTTAAATATAAATACAATGTGTATATATACAGTTAGGTCCATATATATTTGGACAGAGACAACATTTTTCTAATTTTTGTTATAGACATTACCACAATGAAATTTAAACAAAACAATTCAGATGCAGTTGAAGTTCAGACTTTCAGCTTTCATTTGAGGGTATCCACATTAAAATTGGATGAAGGGTTTAGGAGTTTCAGCTCCTTAACATGTGCCACCCTGTTTTTAAAGGGACCAAAAGTAATTGGACAATTGACTCCAAGGCTATTTCATGGACAGGTGTGGGCAATCCCTTCGTTATGTCATTCTCAATTAAGCAGATAAAAGGCCTGGAGTTGATCTGAGGTATGGTGCTTGCATTTGGAAGGTTTTGCTGTGAAGTAAACATGCGGTCAAAGGAGCTCTCCATGCAGGTGAAACAAGCCATCCTTAAGCTGCGAAAACAGAAAAAACCTATCAGAGAACTTGCTACAATATTATGAGTGGCAAAATCTACAGTTTGGTACATCCTGAGAAAGAAAGAAAGCACTGGTGAACTCATCAATGCAAAAAGACCTGGGTGCCCACAGAAGACAATCGTGGTGGATGATCGCAGAATAATCTCCATGGTGAAAAGAAACCCCTACACAACAGCCAACCAAGTGAACAACACTCTCCAGGAGGTAGGGGTATCAATATCCAAATCTACCATAAAGAGAAGACTGCATGAAAGTAAATACAGAGGGTTCACTGCACGATGCAAGCCACTCATAAGCATCAAGAATAAAAAGGCTAGACTGGACTTTGCTAAAAAACATCTAAAAAAGCCAGCACAGTTCTGGAGGAACATTCTTTGGACAGATGAAACCAAGATCAACTTGTACCAGAATGATGGAAAGAGAAAAGTATGGCGAAGGCGTGGTACAGCTCATGATCCAAAGCATACCACATCATCTGTAAAACACGGCGGAGGCAGTGTGATGGCTTGGGCATGCATAGCTGCCAGTGGCACTGGGTCACTAGTATTTATTGATGATGTGACACAGGACAGATGCAGCCGAATTAATTCTGAGGTATTCAGAGCCATACTGTATGCTCAGATCCAGCCAAATGCAGCCAAACTGATTGGTCGTCGTTTCATACTAGAGATGGACAATGACCCAAAACATAAAGCCAAAGCAACCCAGGAGTTTATTAAAGCAAAGAAGTGGAATATTCTTGAATGGCCAAGTCAGTCACCTGATCTCAACCCAATTGAGCATGCATTTCACTTGTTAAAAACTAAACTTCAGACAGAAAGGCCCACAAACAAACACCAACTGAAAACCACCGCAATGAAGGCCCGGCAGAGCATCAAAAAGGAGGAAACACAGCGTCTGGTGATGTCCATGAGTTCAAGACTTCAGGCAGTCATTGCCAACAAAGGGTTTTCAACCAAGTGCTAAAAATTAACATTTTATTTAAAATTATTGAATCTGTCCAATTACTTTTGGTCCCTTTAAAAACAGGGTGGCACATGTTAAGGAGCTGAAACTCCTAAACCCTTCATCCAATTTTAATGTGGATACCCTCAAATGAAATCTGAAAGTCTGAACTTCAACTGCATCTGAATTGTTTTGTTTAAAATTCACTGTGGTAATGTCTATGACCAAAATTAGAAAAATGTTGTCTCTGTCCAAATATATTTGGACCTAACTGTTTATTTGTCTCTATCTATCTATCTATCTATATATATATATATACTGTATATATGTTTTAACGAATATTTGAGCCCATGGATCCATTGTATGTCGGTTTTGCAAGCCTGCGAGAAAATATCGCAGTACGGATGCCATACGGATTACATACGGAGGATGACGTGCAAAATACGCTGCCACACCCTGCCTACGGATGACATACGGATCACTATTTTGGGAACATTTCTGCGTATTACGGCCGTAAAAAACGGACCGTATTTTCATACGCCTAGTGTGAGGCCGGCCATGCTGTCATGTGCATGACAGAGCGGCAAACATTGCTTCTGATCGACGGTATAATCATCACCGCCGGTGAGAGAGCCAGAGTTTCCATGCTGAGAAATGACAGCATGAGCCAGCAGCTATGATCATAGATGCGGGCTCAGGCTGTCTTTTGACAGTGTGGGAACCACTGCTGTCTGACGGGCAGTGATGATTTTACCGCTGATCAGAAGCAGTGTTTGACACGCTGTCATGCACATGACAGTGCGACAAACACCCGGACTTTGGGAGGCCGAACCAGTACAGTAACAATTGTCTTACTGGTGAAGTCCATGTTCGTTGTCCGTGCCCGAACAGTAGGTGTTCGGTACAGATGCTGAACTTTACTGTTCAGTTCGAGACATTGTTCAGAAGAACATCGTAATTTGATTAAAAAGTTGATTGGAGAGAGTAAAACTTATAAAGAAGTATAGACAATGATAGGCTGTTCAGCTAAAATGATCTCCACTGCTTTAAAATGGAAAGCCAAACCAGGGAGACGTGGAAAAAAACGTAAGACTAACATTCGAATTGATGGAAAAACAACAGCAAAGGCTCAGCCAATGATCAGCTCCAGGATGATAAAAGACAGTCTCAAGTTACCTGTGAGTACTGTGACAGTTAGAAGACGACCGTGTGAAGCTAACCTCTTAGCAAGACGTCCCCACAAAGTCCCACTTTAAAAAAAAAAAAAAAAACGTACTGAAGGGGATAGAATTTGCCAAAGAATACATCAACTGGCCTAAAGAAAAATGGAGAAACATTTTGCGGACTGTTGAAAGGAAAATTGTTCTTTTTATGTCCAAAAGCGCAGACAATTTGTCAGATGACAACTATGCAATCAAGCCACAGTACGCCCTGGAGACAGTGAAGCCTGGTGGTGCAAGCATCATGATATAGGCTTATTTCTCTTACTATGGTGCCAGACCTATTTACCACATACCAGGGATCATGGACAGTTTGCATCTATTAAAATACTTGAAGTGGTCATGGTGCCTTACGCTGAAGAGGATATGCCCTTGAAATGGGTATTTCAACAACGACCCTACAACACATCATTAAATAAACAAATTCTTGGTTCCAGTGCAACAAAATTGAGGTTAGAGTGGCCAGCCCAATCCCCCAACCTTAATCCAATAGAACACTTGTGGGGTGAAATTAAAAATGCCAATTCTGAGGCAAAGCCAACAAATGCCAAAAAATTGTGGGATGTAGTCCAAGCATCCTGGGCTGGAATAACAGTTGACAGGTGCCAGAAGTTGGTTGACTCTATGCAACATAGATGTGAAGCAGTTTAAAAAAAAAAACCTGTGGGTATATAACTAAATATTAGGTTAGTGATTCACAGAAATGCTAAATTCACAAAAAAAAGTACATATTGAGTTTGAATAGACAAATGCAGACACTGCTATTTTTAGAATAGCCCAATGTTCATTTCTTTTTATTTTCTGTAAAGTAGTTAAAAAATTATATACAATTCTCTTCATGTTTTGAATTAGAAATAAAAACTGGTATAAAGATTTTGTGATTAACTCATGTTTTTGAACACATTGCTGTTATTGTGAACACTATTGTATATACCAGAAATAAGTCTGGTATCGCTGTAATCACGCAGTCCTGAAGAATAAAGTTATCTAATCGCTTATTCTGCACGAGGAATGGCATAAAAAATAAATAAAACCAATTCTTCACCTGCTGTTGATTTGTTTATTCTGCCTCCAAGAGATCGCAGTAAGTGTTGTGAATTCTGCTCTTGGGCTCACTCCGGTGGTTATAAGTGGTAGCGCTGCTGTCTTTGGATCGCAGCATTTATCAGGTGTGTCGACTTATTGCATTTCTGACTGGGCTATTTAGTCTTGCTTGACCCTTTAGTCAGTGCCAGTTGTCCATTGTTCCTGGAGGATTCACATCCCTGCCTGGTCTCTCCTGCTTGCTGTTCATTTCAACAAAGATAAGTTCTGGCTTTGCTTTTTGCAGTCCACATGCTGTGGGCTTTATTGTTCAGTTCTTTTCCATGTTTTGTCTTGTCCAGCTTGGTCTGCATAAGGATTGGTTCAGCCAAGCTGGTATCTCTGGAGATGCAGATATACCCTCCATATCTTTAGTTAGATGTGGAGATTTTGTATTTTCTGTGGTGGATATTTTCTAGTGTTTTAATACTGACCGCATAGTACTCTGTCCTATCCTTTCGATTTAGCTAGAGTGGCCTCCTTTGCTAAATCCTGATTTCAGTCTGCGTATGTTATTTCCCTCTCCTCTCACAGTCAATATTTGTGGGGGGCTGTCTATCCTTTGGGGATTTTCTCTGAGGCAACATAGTTTTCCCTTTTCTATCTCTAGGGGTATTTAGTTCTCCGGCTGTGTCGAGATGTCTAGGGAGTGTTAGGTACATTCCACGGCTACTTCTAGTTGCGGTGTTAAGTTCAGGGTCTGCGGTTAGTACAGGTACCACCTTCTCCAGAGTACCTCTCATGCTGCTCCTAGGCCACCAGATCATAACAAGTAAGGCTTGGAACACATTTATTCTGCGCTGAGCGCTTACACCTAGAGGTTTCCATGTAAATCTCTGAAATATGTTATTCAGGCGGAACCCCCAGCAGCACATTCTCTATAATCAGGCAGATGGAGGCACTGTGGATGCCGTCTGGCAAATGATCCGGTGGTGTCTATTTTGGCTTGCATTAAAGTGCAGTCGGACACAGTTTTGTGAACCTCTGAAAAGGACATCACTGAACAGAGGCCAGATGGAGTCCAGAGTAACTCTGCTGCCTCATAGTGAATTCATCCCTCCCGGGCTTCATCTGAATCACGTCCCTCGGAGATTTAAATGGAAACCCAATGTAAATGCTCAACGTAGAGCGCCAGATAAATGTGATCCCAAACATTTTGTAAAATGTTTCCAATAAAACCCTCAACTCAATCCATAAAAAAAGCAAATCCCCACTTGGGTCCGTCATCTGTTTACAGAAATATAGGGACTTCCATGTAACTGGTAGTACAAAGGCTTTCAAATCCAAATGCCCCACTCTGAACCCCAGTGTTCCTAACCACATGCTTGGCATTTCTGTAGCGATTAGCCTATAGCCTATTTTACAGCTGCGTGTCTCCAGAAGCATGAACTGGGCTTAACGTCCTTGTCACTATATAGTACTGGTGGTCACTACAATGGCAGTTGGCAACTTTCATTTAGCAACATCCACTGCTGCTTATTTCTGGAAAATACCCATGAGGTCAAAATCATCACTATACCTGTAGCTAAATTCCCAAAGGCATACTTTCCAAAATGGGGTCACTTGAGTGAGGGATTCTGCTCTTCCAACACTTAGAGGCTCTGTATTTGGAGTCCGCAAACTATTCTAGGAAAATCTGTGCTCTAGGAGACAAATTGTGCTTAGTGCCTTCCAAGTGTCTCCATATGGCTATGCCGTACTGTACAGTCACATATGGGGTATTGCTACATTCAGTAGAAGTTGTGGGACAAATTTTGGTGCCATTTTTACCCACTTCTTGTGTGAAAATGTAACATCTGTGGCTAAAACAACATTTTAGTAGTAAAATGTTATTATTTTTTCATCACTGCACAATGGTATACATTCCTGTGACATACCCATGGTGTCAATATGATCACTGCATCCCTAGATGAATTGGTTGAGAGGTGTAGTTTGTAAAATGGGGTCACTTATGGGGGGTTTTGCTCCTAGTGGGCCATGTCACCCTCAAACGATAGCCATAAAATCTGCAATATAATCTGGTGCTGCTTCCCTTCTGAGGTTTGCATTGTGCCTGAAAAGTATTTCCTGATTTATATGTAGATTGTTGGCACACTCAGGAAAAAATGGACCTCAGTTTGTTGTAAAAAATTATCCTATTAGCCCTTAGAAAAAATAAAAATTTGGGACTAAAACAACATTAGGCCAGTCTCACACGTCCAGATAATTCCGGTACCGGAAAAATCGGTACCGGAGTTAGCCGTGTCCGTGTGCTCACGTGGCACATCAGTGCGGCACACGTGCGGCAGCCGTGTGCCGACTGGGTACCACACGGACCGTGCAGGAGACAGCGCTACAGTAAGCGCTGTCCCCAGCGTGGTGCTGAAGCCGCCATTCATTTCTTCTCTCCAGCAGCGTTCGCTGGAGAGAAGGAATGAAAAATCATTGTTTTTTTGGGTTTTTTTTGCGGTTGAAATAAAGTTCCCGGTAAAGTTCCCTATGGGAGGTGGAGCCGCATATTCATCACTGTAATGAGCGGCACCACGTGACCGCTCATACAGGACAAGCTGCGACACTGAGAGGAAGCATCGAGGGAGCTGGGTGAGTATTTTATTTCCAGCGGGCGGGCGCACGGGGTGGTAGGGGGTTGGTTACCGGGAACTTTATTTCAACCGCAAAAAAACCACTGATTTTTCATTCCTCTCCAGCGAACGCTGCTGGAGAGAAGAAATGAATGGCGGCTTCAGCACCACAAGCTGGGGGGACAGCGCTTACTGTAGCGCTGTCTCCTGCACGGCACACGGACTGCACACAGACAGCATCCGTGTGCGGTATGTGTTTTACACGGACCCATTGACTTTAATGGGTCCGTGTAATCCATGCGCTCCCACGAACACGGACATGTCTCCGTGTTTTTCAAACGGACACACGGTCCGTGAAAACACGCTGACATGTGCAGAGACACATTGATTTTAATGTGTCTACGTGAGTCAGTGTCTCCGGTACGTGAGAAAACTCACCACACGTACCGGAGCCACTGACGTGTGAAACAGGTCTCATAGTGATAAAAATTTAATTTATTCTTTCTTCACCGCTCAATGGTATAAAACTCTGAGGCACATGTGGTGTGAATATGATCACTGCACCACTAGATGAATTCATTGTAGTTTGTAAACTGAGTTCACATATGGTCGGTTTCTTTTCTTCTGGCATCTCAGGGGCTCTGCCAATGTGACATGGCACCCTCAAACCATTTCAGCAAAATCTGAACTCCAATATGGAACTTCTTCCCTTCTGAGCTTTGGACTGTGCCTCAAAAGTAGTTTTCCCCCACATATATGGTATCAGTGTATGGTGCAATTTCTTCTGTTACCCTTGTGAAAATAAAAAAAAATGGAACAAAAAAACATTTTTGCGGGGAAAATGTAATTTATTTTTTTTATTTATTTTTACGGCTCAACGTTATAAACTTCTGTGAAGCACCTGGGTGTTCAAAGTACTCACCATACATCTAAATACATGGGGTCACTTGTGGGAGGTTTCCACTGTTTAGGCAAATCAGGGGCTTTCCAAGTGGGACTTGGCGTCCTCTAATGAGTCCAGCAAATTTTACATTCAAAAAGTCAAATGATGCTCCTTCACTTCTGTGCACTGCCGTGCGCCCAAACATTAGTTTTCTCCCTCATATGGGGTATCGGCATACTCAGGAGAAATTTCACTACCAATTGTACAGTGCAATTTCTCCTGTTACCCTTATGAAAATTTAAAATTTGGGGTAAAAAATAATTTTGTGGGAAAAATGTGATATTTTTATTTTCATGGCTCAAAGTTAAAAATGTCTGTGAAGCACCTGGGGGTTCAATGTGCTCACCATATATCTAGATACGCTCCCTAAGGGCTCTAGTTTCCAAATGATGTCACTTGTCGGGATTTTCACTGTTTAGGCACATTAGGGGCTCTCCAAACACAACTTGGTGTTTGCTAACTGTTCAAGCAAATTTTGCATTCAAAAAGTCAAATGGCGCTCTTTCCCTTCCACGCCCAAACAGTGGTTTTCTCCCACACATGGCATGTCAACATGCTCAGGAAAAATTGCACAACAAATTGTGGTGCCATTTTCTTCTGTTACCCTTGCAAAAATTAAAAAAAATGGGTCTAAAGTAAAATTTTTGTGAAAAAATGTTCATGTTCATTTTTCTTTCCACATTCCAAAAAATCCTGTGAAGCACCTAAAGTGTTAATAAACATGTTGATTGTGGTTTTCAGCACTTAGATGGAACCATTTTTGTCATACAGACCCCTCAGTCACTTCAAATGTTATGTGGTCCCTAAAAAAATGGTTTTGTAATTTTTGTTGAAAAATTGAGAAATCATTGGTCAAATTTTAACCCTTATATCTTCCTGACAAACAAAAATTTTGTTTAAAAAATTGTGCTGATGTAAATTAGACATGTTGGAAATGTTATTTATTAACAATTTTGTGTGACGTATCTCTTGGATTTACGGGCATAAGAATTCAAAGTTTGAAAATTGCTAAATAGTCCAAATTTGTCAAATTTCCATTTTCTTTTTTTACAAATAAACGCAAGTCATATTGAAGAAATTTTACCACTACAATAAAGTACAATATGGCACAAGAAATAGTGTCTGAATCAGTGGGATCCGTTGAAGCGTTCCGGAAATATTATCTCATAAAGTGACACTGGTCAGAATTGTAAAAATTGGACTGGTCATTAACGTGAAAACCACCTTGGGGGGTAAAGGGGTTAAGGTGCATTACACTTAATGATTATTGTCAACAAGCATTCCTTAGGACACTTTTTTCACAATGATCATACATTCAAAAGGAGTAAAACATTGGGTGCCCAAAAGATCATTGTTCTAGTCAGCTTGTAGTCTTATGTAAAAGATCTGTGCTGCTGACAGCATTGAAAGCATATGCGTGATGAACAAGCTATTACAGTTTGCTCCTCCAGCATCTGAAAAATGTTCTGCTTGTCTGAACAGGCTTTTAAAGGACCTTTCTTTAACACCACAAAATTGATAAATGTAAATGTGGCATAAGATCCTGCGGTTTTGAGATGGCTTGATGGTATCACATGAAGAGGTGTGCTCCTGTTCCTGACTGGAGTAAGACTTCTGGCGTAGAGAACACCACAGGTCATCGTCATGAGTTAGGTGGATATGGATATGCTAAAAGTGTCAACATTTTGCAAATTTTCAAATCAGTTTAGGCCAGAATTCTGACAAAAAGCAATTGTGGCAAAATTGCTCTGATGAATTGCTTTGATCAAGCCGACTAGTCACTGCTTGTAAGTCAAGAAAAACTTAGGTGTTCCCAAACAAATCACCTTCCTAGGCCTATTGTTTGATTATGTGTATTTTTTTAATTGCGGTATACATGGGCCAGGACTTTAGGATGGCTATTAGTGATGACTAGCAAATGTGCTCAGACAATGTGTTATCTGAACAGGCTCAGGTGGTACCTGAGAGACTTCGGTGTGCTCGAAAAATATGTTAAAGTCCCCGCAGCTGCATGTCTAGTGGCTGTTCGACCGCCGTAATACATGCAGGGATTGCATAACAGATATGCAATCCAAGCATGTGTTGCAGCTGCCAAACAGACAGAAGATATGCAGCCGCGAGGACTTGACGTATTTGTCAAGCATACCATAGTCACTCGGTTACCACCTGAGCATACTCAAACAACACCTTACCCGAGCACGTTCTCTCATCACTAATGGCTATACATTTTTGTGTCTATGTTGTATGTTGCTTTCTGTATCTACCATGGTGACAAAGATCATGGGAAATTTAGAGTCAGTGGTCTTTTCCTGATTTGATTATCATTTCCAACCTTGGTCGTGTGTGATGAAATATAACACTACTACAGCCTTTTCTGTTTCCAATCCTTTGCAGTGACCTACCAACTGAATTCACACCACTCAAGGCACCAAATATTCTCATGTTAGCAGAAAAAAATGAGGATGAGGTAATCACTAAAGCTTATGAATTTTTGTTTCAGAAAAATTTTCATCTCTTGTGCCAAGCCCTACACTTCTGGGGGAAGAATTCACAACAGTAAAGAAAGCCCCTCATTTTTGCATAAATATGTATGACGGTAAAGAATATTTCAGTCAAGCAAGCCAATAACATTTCATTGAAAAAAATTGTTTTGCCATTGTTCCCAGCCCTGTTCAGAGGTCCAATACTGAATACTGAACAGGGTTCTACCAGAGGAATTTACAATACCAGACAAAAATTAAAAATAAAAAGAATCCTCTTTTTGAAAACGGTTATAATGGTAGAGAAAATTGGAAACGTGGAACTCCATAAATTTGTTTTTTTTTTTTAAAAAAGTACCTTTTGTGCCTTTGTCCAATGCTGAGCCTATGAGTATTTTACACCTTCTTATTTTCCATTTTTTCAGCACAACAACATCAAGGAACAGGCGCCATGCAGCAGACATGGCAGTCATGTTGTTTATGGCATTTACTAAATTACAGTTATATTTGAGGAGGAGCTGTTAGATGGAGGGGCCAGGGCTGCTGTCACGGCCGACAGTAATCCCTGTATCACCCCCTAGCTCCCTCCCAGCACAAGATCATGTTTTTCTCTCTGAGTACTTCGGTGCTGCTTCTCAGTGTCATCTGGGTTCTCCCGGCACGAGAGTATATTCCCTTCAGATGGCTCCGCAATTAAAGAGTCACAGTCCAGCTTCACTTCAACTTCAACATCTTTACTTATCACAGCATTATCCAGGGCACAGTCAATCATAACAATTGGCAATGCTTTCCCTTGCCTCTTCTCTCTGCCGCTAAGCCTGTCCCCGGGATGGTTCATTTCCTCCGGTCCCTTAGTGTCCTCAATGCCCAGAATTCCTGCTTCTCGTGGGGGTATTCTCTGCCGTTTCGCACCGGTCCTTAGAATAGCGGCCCACACAAAAATCTGCCACATCTTGGATACCTTGCTCCCGTTCTGCTTAGCCTTCTTCCTGTAGCACTGCAGTCCCACTTATACTGCACCGCTATCTATGGTGTCACTGCGCTTCATTCTGTACTCTGGCCCACTGGATAATGACTACTGGGCCCACTCTTCTGACAAATGTTACGGGGCATGATGTTGCCCTGGGCTAGCCAGCCTTGTGCTCCACACAGGCACCCCGGCCCCAACTGAACTAAACCGGGAAGACCTCTCTATCTTATCCCACCGTGCTCCTCCTACAATTAACTATGTGCTTGCACTAATTACACTATCTCTATAATATCCCCATCTAGTGGCCAACCTGGGGTACTGCTCCCCTAACACTAAACCTAATGACCGGCCCATGGTCCTTCACTTTCCCTAACAAAACAGTACATGTGCAAATAATGTCAAAACATATAATACATTACACATATAGATAGACAGAGTAATACACTCAAGGTGTAGCAGTACTCATATACAGGGGTGATAATACACTGGCTAGTGTAGCAGTATCACATAATATGCAAGACATCTTAAAGACATAATGTCACATTCCCTACAGGGCTATCCAGTGTGACCTTTGAAACAACATTCTGCCCTCTTGCTGTTGTGGACTATGAGTTGTCACCAGTACACACACTGGGCCCGCTTATGATCATGCATTTTTGCTGTTCAAAACATTGGCTCAATGGGCCATGAAAGACGCGAAGTCTCTGGCTGTAATTGCTGCTATTGATCGCAGAATACACATTGTAGTACAACGGGAATTCCAAGGAGAGGCTGCTTTCTACAAGAAACATAACAGCTGGGTATTTTTCATTGTGGCTGAGGGCATTTCATCATTTTGCAAAAGTCAGGTGATATGGCATCGATTGTGGTGAATTTTGATTTGTGGTAGTTGAGTTGTGGTAGTTGTGGCATTATCGATTATTTTTTCTAATCAACAAAATGCAAAGCGAATGAACAAAAGCAAATTTTAATAATATCAATATTTGGTGACAATCCCTGCACTTCCAAAAAAAGTATAAATTCTTCTATTACAATTGCACACAGCTTTTGAAGGCACTCAGCTGGGAGGTTGTACCAAACATCTTGGAAAACTTACCACAGATATTTTGAGTGGATTTAGGCTTGCACAAATCCTTCTGTCTCTTCTTGTCATTCCAGACAGAATCGATTGTTGTGATCAGGGCTCTCTATATCATCCCTTCCTGGACTAAATGCAAAGTTAGATGTTTGGGGGGCTATATTTATTTATTTTCAAAGAATTGTCCCTTTTTTCCCCAAAAATAACTTAACAAGAAATGCCTGGTAAGCAGACCATGATATTGGTGTCCTGTGTACAAGTGTTAAATTGGATTAGTAAAACCGATACACAAAAAAGATGAGTCACCCACCAAGGCAGCGGGATACTCAGCACCGGGTCCGGTCACTATTAAAGGGGATGTCACGGTGGCTGTGACCCAGTCTGTGGCTCTGGGACTCAATTAAAGGGGAACGGTCATTAAAGGGAATTATAATAAAGTCTGTCGTGACGCCACCTGTGGAGTTTGGTCAATAGGGGGACTGACGCTGCTTTAAATGGGTCTTCTGGGGGATATTGTTACAGCAATGATGGTGACGCTTCCCAAAGGTGAAGCGGGGTCCCCAGGGCTCCCAAGGTTTATGCGATGATGGTGTATGCCGGTCAATGAGTAAAGGACACAGCGTTGAAGTCTTTACCTGGTTTACTGAAGATGTAACAGGCCTCAGTCCAGGGTACCGGCAACAGGTACATTAGGTGTCCAGGCAGCCTGGAAACAAGTGAAATCCCCTTGGCAAGTCAGGTTGGGAGCCTTCCACTTTGCATTCGCTATAAGTTCCTTGCTGCCTGAAGTGTCCTAACAAGGTCCTGGTTCTTTCCCCGTCCTGGGACAGGTACCTGTATGGTAGGCAGCTTGAGCCGACCCTTTTGGGGTCTCTGCATGGTGACTCCAGGCTCCAGAATGCTGCTGTACCACAGGCTTAATTTGGGCAATATACGTGTAGTTCTGTGCCCTCCAGTTCTCTATGGGGCTTGCAGCTCCCCACAGCCTTGGGCTCCTGGCACCGGTCTCTGCGCTCTGGCTCCTCGGAGGCCCACTTGCAGCCTCCTTGAACCTTATTCTCTCCTCTGTGCTCCTTTCCTTTCACTGTCTGCTCCAGACTAAACTAACTCCTCCTCCAGACCAGGAACTTTATTCAGGGAAGCTGCCCTAAAACCGGGTTTTGAGCTCCCCTTCCTGGCCTGGATTCAGAAGGTGTTGTGAGATAACCTGCCAAAGAGATTCATCTTGTTTCCAGGCATAGCACTACCCTCCCCGAGAGGACGGTAGCACTACTGTGGTACCCGAACTCCTGGGGTGCCACACATACGTGTACAAGAAAAAGCTTTTTTATATAGTTTAAATTGCTATTTAAAAAAAAAAAATCCCTGCCACCCTTCACCCCACATCTCTTACCAAGAATGATGAAAAGAATCTTAGTTAGATACACATCCAAAAAGCCAGAAACTTCTTGCAATAGATGGCTGTAATGGTGTTAATTGTAATGGAGTCAAATTGGACAAAGAAAACAGGAGTACAAAAACAGGCACGCACAGTTAAACGTGTGGATTTTTTTTAATAAATATTTTTTATACCATTCTTTCTACGTTCTCAAAAAGGACTTAACAAAGAATGCAGTGGGTACGTGTGAAAAAGCCAGCAACTGCTGCAAAAAAAACCAAACTTGTTTGTGCTACACACACTACTTTGTGAGAATGACAGTCACAGTTAAATGTCTAGTCACTGATTCATTTTCTTTTATATTTTTAAAACAGTTATCACCCCCATAAAATTTATTGCACAAGAAATGCATAAATTCAATGTAGACCCTTGCCTGTGACAAGAACACTTTCACTGACTAACACTGAGCTCAGATTTAAATTTCTTTGACAAATAATTGTGTAGGCTCAATGCTTTCTAGTGCACGTCGAATTAAGAAAATGCACTAGAAAGCATTCAAAATTTTTTTTACTCTTGTTTAAAAGTGTGTGCATCTTATAGTCCAGAGGCAGAGCAGTGATGGAGGAGAATGCTGATGCCATGTCCTTCATGATCACAGAGAGCTGCTGTCTCTCCTCCTGCCTGACACTGATCTACGTGATCAGTGCAGAGTAGGAGAGGAAGAGACCAAGAATTTACGAAGGCTACAGGAGCTGAGCAACTGCAGGACCTTCTGCACAAATAATTACAGGACCTTTGTCAGCTGGCTTAGTTATTAAATTTGTGATTTATTTTTTATTTAAGTAATGTATCACTTTTTTCTCTCTTTTTCTGTTATATTAGACTCCAATGTCAGGTATTTCAAATATTTTATATTTCACATTTCTGCAATTGAAAAAGTAGGCAATGTAGTACCTGATATAATAGATGTGAACATTTTGGATTTAACTTTGTCCATAAATCTGGTCTCGGTATTAATTTTGACCTTGTATGCTTTATCTTCCTCACTCATTATATCACATAAATTAATCAATGCCATCCTCTTATCCTGATTAAACTTCTCACTTATTGTAAAACCAAGTGGACCTGTATTTGCTGGAACATCACAAGTGCTTATCTTTGTCAAACTCCTGGGAAGTTTATCTTTATACATGTCTAATAAATTCATTTTTCTAATAGCTTTTAGTAGGTCGATTTCAAATTGAGTCTCATTAAACTGATTTGCTAATCAAAAATATGTACTCTAGATAGCACTTATACATTCAGGTGCCTATGGGACTTCCAATAAATTCACAATATTGCGCTGATCACATTTGTATCTATTGAAACACTATCAAATCACTAGAAGAAAGTTGAGAAAAAAGATTAGCAGGTCCATAGTCCAGCGGTCATGTCGGTCGCCCAATGCCACCAGGCGACTAACCTTGCGAACATTCTAGTAGTCAATATTTCTGATTAGTATCCTCAGCGATATATCTTCATTGCATGGATGCTGGAAAGTAGGGGGAGGTTTGCAGAGCTCTGGTCTGTTATCTCCATTGGACCAGGGTCCTGCGGTTCAGCAAACATCCTGGACAGAGCATTAGCCTTGCTGCTTCTTGAACAAGGCAGATAGAAAATTATAAAATTAAATCTGGAGAAAAACAAGGCCCAATCTCTTAGCTGTATGGATGAATTCTAATTTTTTGTGATCAGTAAGGACAGTCACTGGATGATTGAAACCTTACAAAAGATATCTCCTTTCAGAGAAGGCAAAGCCTATAAAATGCTGGATGCCTTTTAAATTTCTTTGAGTAGGCCAGTCAACCACAGCATTGTTTTTGCTAGAATCCATGGTCTGACCTTCTGAGTAGATCATATATTCAAGAATTGAATTGTGGTTTGTTCAAATTCACATTTTTCAAGTTTGATGTAGAGATAATTCTCCTGCAGACGTTCCAGGATAAAGATGATCCATAAACAGTTTCCAGATCGACTGGTATGGATTTAGTGCTACTTGCAGTGGTATTACCAAGTGTAAATTGTCCATGATGTCCCCCCCCCACTCCAAAATCTAACATAGCAAAGAATAGTATTTTTTGGCTCCCATTTATAACATGTATAGAAATGGCAAAATGAAAAGATGGCAAATGTATTTTGTCTTTATCCTGCATTACATATGAGATAGTGTCCATAACAAGATGTGGTTGCTTAGAAATGTCAATATTGCTTGCAGTCTTAGGACTTGTGAAGGCTATAGTCCTTTTATTAGGACAGTTAACTTCAAAATGTCTAATGCCCCCACAATAGAGGCATATATTTTCTGTGCGTTGTCTCTCCTTTTCTACTGCAGAGAGAGGTTTTCCAATTACATCAATTTCCTTAGGTTCAGGAGCACTTTCTGTTGGTTATTCAATGGTAATTGATTAAAGGAGTAGGCAGGGTGACTCGCAGTCTTTACATTCCTTGCTCAGTAAGTCTCTGATCAATTTGGATGCATAACTGAATAAAGTCCTCCCAATTATCAAGGGTGTCAACTCTGGCAAGATCATCCTTCACTAACCCTGATAATCCTTGTCGAAATTGACTCCTCTGGGCAGCTAAATTCCATGTAGTGTCAGTCACCCTGTGACGGAATTCTGATATGTATTCAGATACATTCAGCCAAAGAGCGAAAATTTGATTTCAGCTGTGAACGAATGGGTCAACAAAATGTTGATCCGTAGCTGTCACGAATGAATCTAGGTAATTGAACAGGTCACAGTTCGTTTCTACATATGGGGAGGCCTAGGCAAGAGCCTCATCTGTCAGAAGATTAATGATAAAGAGTACCTTTTTCCTTTCACTGGTAAAAGGAGCAGGTTGCATCTGGAAGTATATACAGCATTGATGAAGTAATCCCTGGTAATAGGGATGATCCTCACTGAACTTTGCAGGCAGCGGCATGCATGTGTTTGATTCTGAGCCTGGCCACTGCATCAGGGCAAGTGGGAAGAGCTGGGGAAAGCTCCCGAATTGGCAAATTAAATCGATGTGCCTTTTCCATGGCGTCTTGGGGCTGCTATTATTAGGCTAGGAAGGGTCAATATCCATGGCCCCTTCCCAGTCTGAGAATACCAGCCCCCAGCTGTTCGCTTTAGCTTGTCTGATTATCAAAAATGGGGGGAACCCCACACTGTTTTTTAATATTATTTAAATAATTAAAAAAAAACGGAGTGGGGACCCCTCTATTTTTGGTAACCAGCCAAGATAAAGCTAACAGTTGGGGGCTGCAGAACGCAGCTTTCAGTTTTGCCTACACTGGTTATCAAAAATAGGCAAGACCCCACGTCTTCTTTTTTTCACACAAGGTGCCAAACAATCACAGCCATGCCAATACTTGACATGGCTGTGATTGAGGAGGAAGTGCCCATCCAGGAAAGCTTGTTGATTGGCTCTTCTGCTGCCTTTCAGTGTATTGTAGTCTACCATGAGCTATATGTCCAGTGCCTCATTCAGCTGAAATCCCAATATCAGTTTTTCTTGAACTACCCTCTTTTCAAGAATAAGATTATGGTGAAGAGCAAAGTGATAGCAGATGACAACCAATTATACACTTCTTCCCCTGACATCACCCCTACCCTAATTCAAAATACCAAGGATTGTCTGTCTGCTGTCGCTGACATCATGTCCTCCCTCTATCTGAAACTAAATCTCTCCAAAACGGAACTTCTTGTGTTTCTCCCTTCTACTAACCTCACTCTACCCAACATCGAAATTACCCTGGAGGGTTCAACCATAACTCCCAAGCAGCATGCCCGCTGTCTTGGGGTCATATTCGACACCAAACTTTCCTTTACTCCCTATATCCGATCACTCACTCGCTCTTGTCACCTGCATCTTAAAAACATCTACAGAATCCGACCTTTTCTCACTTTTGAAACTGCTAAGACTCTTACTGTCGCTCTTATTCATTCTCGTCTGGACTACTGCAACTCTCTTCTGATCGGTCTCCCTCTTACCAAACTTTCGCCTCTCCAATCCATCTTGAATGCGGCAGCCATGGTCATATTTCTGTCCAGCCGCTTCACCGATGCCTCCATCTTGTGCCAGTCATTACACTGGCTACCCATTTGCTACAGGGTCCAGTATAAACTCATCTCTCTCACCCACAAAGCTCTCCACAGTTCTGCACCGCCTTATATCTCCTCTCTCATCTCTGTCTATCGCCCTACACGTGCCCTCCATTCTACAAATGACCTAAGACTAACTTCCCCCATAATCCGAACCTCGCACCTCTGTCTCCAAGACTTCTCTCGTGCTGCGCTAGCTCTCTGGAATGCACTTACCTAGACGATCAGACTGACACGTAGCCCCGACCTATTCAAGTGCGCTTTGAAAACCCATCTCTTCAAACAAGCCTACCACATCAACTACTCAGTAAACTAACTTTGCCCTGTTCCCTCCTTCCAAATATTATTCTGAATCTGCACCCTACTGTTCATCTGTCTCCACACCCTCCATGCACATGATAACTGCACTTGATACTTGACTATTGCACTTAAACACACAGGCTGATGACCGGATCAAGCAGCTTTATATGAAAATCCCTATTTATTATAATTGCCAGACCTGAAATAACAAGCATTTTTCACCTATTGTGTCCCCCCCATTTCCTTGTAGATTGTAAGCTTGCGAGTAGGGACCTCAATACTAATGTCACTGTTTAAATTGTCTTAACTTGTATTGAATTTATTGTCTGTACATGTCCCCTCTTAATTGTAAAGTGCTGCGGAATATGTTGGCGCTATATAAATAAAAATTATTATTATTATTATAGCAATGATGAAGATTTTGAAATTGAAGATGACTTAGTTTATAAAGGATTTGACCAGTAAAAAGATTAACGGTTAGGCACGAGATTTGGGACTATCAAAAAAAGCTTCAGAGCCCCTAGCATCAAGACTGCATGAGGAAAACTTGCTTGACAAAGGACTACTTTCAATCCAGAAAAAGTGCATTTCTGCAATACTTTATAAGTCACAGTGGCTTTGGGCATTGCCATAACATACAAGTGTTTCTCACTAAATTATAATATTATCAAAAAGTGAAACTTTCTTTCATCTGAAAACAACACCTTGGACCACTGAGCAACAGTCCAGTTCTTTTTCTCTTTGGCCCAGGTAAGACACTTCTGGCATTGTCTATTGGTCATGAGTGGCTTGACAAGGAATGCGACACTTTTAGCCCATGTCCTGTTTTTTTGTTAATTATTCTAATTTACTGAGATAATGAATTTTGAGTTTTCATTGGCTGTGAGCCATAGTCATCAACATTAACAGAAATAAACACTTGAAATAGATCACTCTGTAATGACTTTATATAATATATGAGTTTCACTTTTTGTATTGAAAAACTAAAAGAAATTACATTTTTGATGATATTCTAATTTTGTGAGAAGCACCTGTAGTTAATACAAGGGTTTAGCCCATTAGTTGGGAGGGAGGGGTTAGGTTAGTTTTGAGACTCCGCCCATGCTCCACCCCAGCCCCGCCTCCAACACTCGAACTTCCCACAGTCCCACCACCCACTTATAGAAAACTCCACATTTGCACCATGTCCTCACCAATCACACATTATCAGTTCCCATCTAACACAAGATCACATACATAGCCCGCAGCATTTGTTTTGGCTAAAATATTTTTTTTAAGCCGCCACCACGACTAGGTAGACTCTTTTGGCCATTCCCTACTCTACTCTAACCTATTAACTATTTGTTAAAATATCCTATACTCTTTTTAAGGATTTTTTATGTTTCTTTAAGGGAATGTGTCACATACAATTTTTAGAATGAACAATAATACCACATACAAGGGACAAATACTGTCACACCATGACCAGACCACATAGTTACTGAATAATACCACATACAAGGGACAAATACTGTCACACCATGACAGGACCACATATTACCACCATATAGTGACCGAATAATACCATATACAAGGAACAAATACCACCACACCATGGCTGGACCACATATTACCACCACATAGTGACCGAATACTACAATACTGATCATTAGTAAAAAAAAATGCTAATTTTACCATAAGTGCCACTATATACATGAGCTTTGTATATAGTACACAGTGTAGAGTGTCAGTGTACAGGTAATACAGTGAATACCAGTAACATTATACACAGGAGCTCTGTACAGTGCCTTGAAAAAGTATTCGGCCCCCTGGAACTTTTCAACCTTTTCCCACATATCATGCTTCAAATATAATGATACCAAATGTAAATTTTTGGTGAAGAATCAACAACAAGTGGAACACAATTGTGAATTTGAACGAAATTTATTGGTTATTTAAAAATTTTGTGGAAATTCAAAAACTGAAAAGTGGGGCGTGCAATATTATTCGGCCCCTTTAACTTAATACTTTGTTGCACCACCTTTTGCTGCGATTACAGCTGCAATTCACTAGGGGTATGTCTCTATCAGTTTTGTACATCGAGAGACTGAAATTCTTGCCCATTCTTCCTTGACAAACAGCTCGAGCTCAGTGAGGTCTGAAGGACATTGTTTGTGAACAGCAGTTTTCAGCTCTTTCCACAGATTCTCGATTAGATTGAGGTCTGGACTTTAACTTGGCCATTCTAAGACCTGGATACGTTTATTTGTGAACCATTCCATTGTAGATTTTGCTTTATGTTTGGGATCATTGTATTGTTGGAAGACAAATCTCCGTCCCAGTCTCAGGTCTTTTGCAGACTTCAACAGGT
The DNA here is from genome assembly GCF_051348905.1 of Ranitomeya variabilis. Lineage (NCBI taxonomy): Eukaryota > Metazoa > Chordata > Amphibia > Anura > Dendrobatidae > Ranitomeya > Ranitomeya variabilis. The sequence continues at coordinate 735,435,458 of NC_135233.1, forward strand.
TTTCTTCAAGAATGGTCCTGTATTTGGCTCCATCCATCTTCCCATCAATTTTAACCATCTTCCCCATCTCTGCTGAAGAAAAGCAGGCCCAAACCATGATGCTGCCACCACCATGTTTGACAGTGGGGATGGTGTGTTCAGGGTGATGAGCTGTGTTGCCTTTACACCAAACATATAATTTTGCATTGTTGCCAAAAAGTTCAATTTTGGTTTAATCTGACCAGAGCACCTTCTTCCACACTAACTACTTCTATCTCCGCAGCTGGGGCAGTTGGAGATCAACTGAAGGCCTCCTATCAACTCTATCTAGATTCTCCTATAAAGCCTAGCCAATGGTTGGGATTAATAGAAAATCATTCTTTTTGCTACATCATATTAAAGCACTGCGGTATGTAGTATAAGCGATTGAGATCCTAGGTAGACTGAGAAAAATGTGTAAAAAGTAGCTAACAGTGATGAGTGAGTGTGCTCATTACTCGAGATTTCCGAGCATGCTCGGGTGTTCTCTGAGTATCTTGGGCGTGCTTGTAGATTATGTCTGTGTCACCACAGCTGCATGATTTGTGGCTGTTAGACAACCTGAACACATGCAGGGATTGCCTGTTTGTTTGGGAATCCCCACATGTATTCAGGGATGTCTAACAGCCACAAATCATGCAGCTGCGGGGACTCAAACATAATCTACAAGCACGCCCAAAATACTTGGAGATCACCCGAGTGTGCTCGGAATACCCGAGTAACCAGCACACTCGCTCATCACTAGTAGCTAAACGTTTCATTAAAAAAAAAAATTAAATTTATAAAAACATAATCATCACCTTTTCCCAAATTCTATATTTTTAAAAGGAGTAAAATAATTAAAAAAACTGTATGAATTTTGTATTGCTGTAATCATACTAATAGTAGAAAAAGGGGATGCTCACTGTTATTGTGTGGTGCTCAGAGGTCAAAGAAAATATATATAAAAAATATTATGTAGACTTCGGCACTCAAAAAATATTTATTATGATGAATAACACAAGAAAATCAACTCCAAAAGAATACGGATGCAAATGTTTTCAACATTTCGGCCTATAGTATGGCCTTCCTCAGGAGTATCTGCGTATGAAAAACAACAGTACTACGAATTAATCAAATGTTATAAAAGTATCAGAGAGATTCATTAACATTAACATGTGTAAATATATGCGGCGCCCCAGTGTCCTGGTCGTCGCAGTGATGTCATTATCCTTTCAGGGGAGAAGTGATGTCATGTCTGAAGGCAATGAAAGACAGCCACATTCAGGTATCACACACATACAACATGTTCACACGCCAGACCAGAAAGGGGAGCTCTAAGCCTGTTTAGGGTGAACTCCCCTATTTAACATCCTGATTTGGAGGGAAAGGGGGTTTTCAGAGTTCAGTTCCTGTCAGGCAGGGAGAAGGAGAGGAGTTCTGCTGCCATGACGTGCTGCAACTCCTGGGAAAAGACACTAAAAGGTGAACATACTGCAGAGAGTGTGCAGGAAAGCAGAGCACAGGAGAGAAATACCAGAGGGAGATCAGCCAGGAACAAGCTGCTCCTTTCTGAGGCGCAGAAGCCGGTAGCCAGGAACACCGAGGAGTAACTGTCTCTAAGCCTTGCTCCAGAGACTAGCAGGACAGTCAATTCCAAGTTGGCTGCCCGACCTTAATACCTAAGAAGACACGGTGGCAAATTGTGGGAGTAAGGGCATCTGTAGGGTCCCTACAAACAAGCCCCAGGCTATCCCAGTCATACGGGTTTGTCCTATCCACACCATCTGGGGGACAGAGAGGAAGAAATAACATCTAGAACATCTACAAGAAGTTGTGAGGACCTTACCGGGAAGCTCAGCAGGGAGGTACTACAACACACAGGCGCTAGAAGGAAGGCTACTGATTTCCACCTGGATAAGGGGACTCTGGAATTGCCTTCAGACCGACCGGACTCTGCCTGCCCTATCATCTGGCACTCCGGGCTGAGGATACTATCTGAAGTCTTCAGTAAACAAGGTAAAAGACTGCAAACCTGTCTTCTCGTTCTTTACTGCGCCTTGTCCATATATAAACTCTTACTGGACACCCCTGAGGGCCACGGACCGAGTCAGCCACCGTGACATCCCCCAAACCGCAGGACCCGGTGCCGAGTACCCCATTGCCCTACCCTGGGGGAGATCCATTTTGGCGTCACGAACAGGATCTACTTAAGCCTGAAAAATCGGGTCATGTGCGCCTAAAAACTGTGCCAGAACTGTATTGGAACTGTGATATACTTAAAGACTGTGTGTTGCAAATTGCCGCCAAAATCCACCATTGCTGCGCCGTGTGGCGCGTGAGGGGAGGAGCCATAGCTTAGTGGGCGGAGCCAGCTGAAAAGAGCGCAAATCCAGAAGTGGAGACGCCATGCAGCAGAGCCGCCAGGAGAGACGCTGCAAAGTGCCGATTCCGGGGAGGAACCCTGACTTCCACCAGGTTAGCAGAGGGGAGGAGCGGCCATGTCCGATCCGGGAGGGGAAGTAGCGGCGGTCACAGCCGCGGACTTGGAAATGCCTCCAGGCCCCGCAATAGGCGCAGCCGCAGGCCTTGTACTGCCGCCGGGTCCCGCAGAGCTTGCCGCTCCCATCAGCCAGCCGGACACTGCCACGGCTACAGCGGCCATAATGCCCTTCTCCATGCCATACATACCCAGAGCAGCCTGGCTCCCACGATACTCTGGAGAATCGCATACATTAACTGACTTTAAAGAAGAGATCTGCAGCCTGCTTGAGTTTTATCCCCTGACAGAGCCTCAGAAAGTTCACATGGTAACAGGCCAACTGTTTGGAGCGGCTCTGAGAGAAGTGAAGTCCTGGCCCGCTGCGGATAAGAGAACTGCGCAGCAGGTCTTTGCAAAGCTTAAAACCACCTTTGACACCCGCACCGCTACAGAAATTAAATTGACGTTCTATGGGTGCAAGCAGAGGCCGCAGGATAGCTTACGGGGCTATGCCCTTAATCTCCAGGAGGCCCTGTGAGCAATCAAGCAGGATGATCCAAACAGCATGCAAGATGAGGATAACTCTTAAAGGAGCGGTTTATCGAGGGGCTCCTGTGCAGTCACCAAAGGTCCCAACTGCACCTCCTGGCCATGCAGAATCTTGACCTGACCTTTGCGCAATTTAAAGACAAGGCCATCCAAGTGCTACAGGAGCGACAGCCCAGCCGTACAGTACTTCCTAGGCGTCAAGCCCTCACGTCCCACCAGGAGGTGGCACCAGATCCTCAAGTTTCTGCCGAGGCCGATGCCCAGATCCTGGAAGACGATTCCCCTGCAGGACTACACCTCCAGATGCAGGAGCTGACCAAGAGCGTTGCCGCCTTAGCGCAGACCGTGCAGTCCCTACAGGAGGCCCCCAAGGAGAAGATCAAGTTGGCTTACAGACCGGAGGATATTCCCTGGCGACGACAGAGGAGGATCCCGCCGACCAAAGGCAGAGACGACGATCGCTTTCATCAGGATGGACGACCCATCTGCCGCCGCTGCAACCAGGTTGGCCACATTGCAAGGTACTGTCATTTAAACGAGCAACCCCTGGGGCAGAGGGCCAACCCCCAGGAGTAGGACGACCAGGCCCACAAAACTGGAGAGCCAAGTACATTGGAGGACGACCTGTTCTCCCCATTGTGATCGACGGTATTCCCATGAACGCTCTGTTGGACACCAGTTCTCAGGTGACAACTATGCCCTACATCCTTTATAAATGCTATAGGGAGGACACCGACATTACTCGTGGCCCTGATGATGATTTCACCATAATAGCCAGTAACGGTCAGCCATTGCCACAAGTGGGGTACAAAGAGGTCACCATTAAAGTGGGGCGGGTAGAATTGAAAGCCCAAGGAATTGTGATTGTTGATATTGACCGACGTGAATGTAACCCCATGATGACCATTGGTACTAATGTCATAGAAAATTGTCTTGCAGAGGTTATTGTCTTGTTACAGCAGGTGGCAGAAACAGCTGGTTACAGTGAACAGCGTGCCTTGCAGAAAGAAATCTGAGCTCTGATGCAGGGACAGCAGGTAGAACTGGCTGGTGGAGAAATTGGCCGTGTCACCGTGAGTGATTCAATCCCCATTGCAATACCCCCCAGGAGCGAAATGTTAATATGTGTTGGGCAGCAATAGGCCTCAGGGGTAAAGACTATCAAGCCCTGGTAGAACCTGTGTATTCAGAAAGTAGGCCCAACCTCCTGACAGCCAGAGGGGTGGTTGAAGTCTGCAAGGGGAGGGTGCCAGTACGTGTCCTTAACTGTGGAGAGGAAGAGGTCCACCTAACCAAATATGCCACACTTGCCAAATTGTTTGCTGTTGATAATAATGTGATACAGGCGACAGAACCCTTGGTCCCATCCAACCAGGCGGAGGACAATGGCTCTGCAGGACAAATGGAAGATTGGTGTCAGAAATTGCACGTAGGCACTGACTCTACCCCATCACACCAAAAACAAGGGGCTTACAGGGTGGTTCATGAGTATGAGCGGGTATTCAGCAAGCATCCCCTAGATTTTGGGCAGGTAAAAGGGATTCAACATCATATCCCCACAGGAGATCATCCACCCATTAAAGAGAGATACCGTCCTGTACCCCCAGCTCATTATCAGTGCGCCAAAGACATGTTGCGAGAGATGAAGGAGGCTGGGGTAGTTAGAGACAGTTGTAGCCCCTGGGCAGCTCCATTAGTCCTCATCAGAAAGAAGGATGGCACGATGAGGATGTGTGTTGATTATAGGCATATAAACCGCATTACACATAAAGATGCATACCCACTGCCCAGAATAGAAGAGTCCTTAGCTGCTTTAAAATCTGCTAACTACTTCTCTACCTTGGATCTCACCAGTGGGTACTGGCAGGTTCCCGTAGCAGAGGCGGACAAGGAAAAGACGGCCTTCACCACACCGATGGGTCTCTGTGAATTCAACTACATGCCATTCGGACTGTGCAACGCCCCAGGGTCGTTCCAGAGGATGATGGAGTGCTGCCTTGGACACAAGAATTTCGAAACCGTCCTGCTGTACTTGGATGATGTCATCGTCTTCTCCAAAACCTATGAGGACCACCTGAAGCACCTGGCAGAGGTGTTCGAAGCTCTGTCCAACTTTGGCTTAAAGGTAAAACCGTCCAAATGTCATCTATTAAAGCCTAAAGTGCAGTACCTGGGCCATGTGGTGAGTGCCGAAGGGGTGGCCCCAGACCCTGACAAGGTCACTGTGATCAGAGACTGGCCGAAGCCCAGCAACCTCCATGAAGTCCGGCAGTTCCTCGGGTTGATTGGCTACTACAGGAGGTTCATCAAAGACTTCACCAAGAAAGCTGCACCATTGCAAGACCTGCTGGTGGGCCAATCCAAGAAAACCAAGGGTAAGAATACCTCATTTGACTGGAATGACGGCCTGGAAGGATCCTTCACTTGTTTGAAGTTGGCGCTGATGGGAGAAGAGGTGCTGGCCTACCCTGAATATGACCAACCGTTTGTGCTGTAAATGGATGCCAGCAACATGGGACTGGGAGCCGTAATGTCCCAGGTCCAGAAAGGCAAAGAGAGGGTAATTGCTTACGCCAGCAGGAAACTTCGTCCCACTGAAAGGAACCCTGACAACTACAGTTCCTTTAAGCTGGAGTTGCTCGCCATCGTTTGGGCAGTGACGGAGAGGTTCAAGCACTACCTGGCCTCAGCAAAATTCACCATCTTCACGGACAACAATCCACTGACACACTTGGACACAGCGAAACTCGGTGCCTTGGAGCAGCGGTGGATGGCCCGGTTGTCCAATTATGATTTCACCATCAAGTACCGGGCAGGGCACAAAAATGCAAATGCCGATGCGTTGTCCAGGATGCCCAACTTGCCAGAAATGGGAGGACTCGGAAGCACGTGAGGAAATAGAGTTGCCAGCTTTCCATCGCCCCAAGGCTACTCAGTATTCCCATCATGTGAGGAACAGGCGCAGGAACAAGCAGGACGCCACGCTGAATCCCCTGCCCCACCATGGATGGGCAGAGACTCAGGACAGTGACCCCACGGTCCGTCGGGTGAAAGAGCTTCAGACGCAGGCAGGTTCGCACCCTGTCCCAGAGGATCCACAAGAGACGCAACAGCTGTGGAAGGGGAGAGGCAAGCTGTTTATCTACGATGGTAAGCTGTGCCGAAGAAGCATCGACCCACGCACCCATGAGTTGGTATGGCAGATAGTATGCCCAAAGCAAGATGCGCCAATAGTTCTGGAAGCGTACCACGATGGGGCAGGACACTTCGGATGGAGGAAGTTGGAGAGTCTGCTTCGTGGAAGGTTCTACTGGATTGGCATGAAGAAAGCCACCGAAAAGTGGTGCCGAGAGTGTGGCCCATGTAGCCTACACAGGAAGGACCGTGACAGCCAAAGGGCTCCACCACAGCCAATCAACACCAAACGACCGCTCGAGCTGGTCGCGCTAGATCATGTGAAGCTAACACCCAGCCGGTCAGGCTATGTCTACGCCCTAACCATCGTAGATCACTACTCTAGATTCCTGGTAGTTGTGCCTGTCAAAGATCTCACAGCAAGGACAGCAGCCAAAGCCTTCCAGCAGTACTTCTGTAGACCACACGGGTACCCGGAAAAGGTACTGACTGATCAAGGACCAGCCTTTGAAGCGGATGTGTTCCAGGAATTCTGCAACTTATACGGGTGTAAAAAGATCAGAACGACACCGTATCACCCCAAACCAACGGGATGTGTGAAAAGATGAACCAAGTGAATCGACTTACTGAAGACCTTGCCTGTGGAGGAACGGAACTTATGGCCAGCAAAGTTGTCCGACTTGGTAGACATGTACAACCACATCCCAGTGAATTCCACCAACTGTACCCCAGCATACCTGATGAGGGGAAGATCCAGCAAGTTACCTGTTGATCTAGACATGGGGGTCCTAACCCCAGAAGATACCTCGCCAGATGAAGATTGGGATAAAGAAAGGCAGCAGAGGTACCGCAAAGTACAGGAATGCGTGGAAAGAAGTCTAGCCCAAGCCAGACAAAAACAAGAAAGGGACTACAACCAGCATGCTCCTGCAGTTCCCTTGTCACCAGGTGAACAGGTACTCAAATGGAAAAGGAGACTACACAAACTTGACGACCAATGGGAAGCAGAACCATATACTGTCCTGCTATCCGACTTTGACAATACAAAGGTCTGTCTCATCAGCAAAGATGGAGGAGAAACTTCGACAGCAATATCCAGGGACCACCTCAAAGTATGCCCTGACAAGTTGAGAGATAAAGGGAACAGATCCAAGAACGTCTCCACCCGTGGAAGAGGAGAAGGTGATACACACTGTTCTTGGCGACTTTCCCCAGTCTTGGACTCAAATAAATCAGGCCATCTTGGTACCTGTCTTGACGTTTCATCAGCCGAAACCGCCGGAACCAAATGTGATGCCAGATCATCTGGAGCCAAAAGAGACTCTGCACCAACAGATTCCAATAGCCGACGTGATCCCAGCCGTAACTCAGCCACAGCAGATTCCTACAGAGGATGCCAGGCCAACAGTTGACTCGGCAAGTCCTCCCTCTGCTGTCGGTGAATCTGCCATGCCCACAGTTAGTAGCAGCAGTCCTGAGAGCTCCAGCATACCAGTGCTACCTAGACTCACTAGAAGTGTAGCCAGAAGACAGTGCACTACACCAGCGATAGCAAGCACAGCGGACCCTGTTAGGTCACTAGCAACCCCTGCACAGCGGAGGTCTACACATAGCACCAAGAATCAAACCCCAATTCGCTACAAAACTTGGAAATATTAATGGTTGCTGCTGTTTATTTGAAAATGTTTGTATATATATCTTTGTTACAGGTTTAAAATGGACAATGGAGTAATGGACAGTGAATTGCTCCAAAACTTTCATTATACTTTTAAAGGGATCCCTTTGTTTACCCGGGATCCTTGCTGTTTCAAGTTTGCACTCACTGAACTTGGAGTCATGAACTGTGCATGACCGAGACATTCGCAACGTTCAAGTGTCCTCACCTCCCATAAAGGGAAGCACTACTTCTTGCATAAGTTGTTCATAGCATTTCAAAATTGTATGTCTTTTGCTAATATGTATTGTTGTTCATCTTTTCCCAGTCCCGGAGTACTGGATTTAACAGGGGGGAGTGCGGTGCCCCAGTGTCCTGGTCATCGCAGTGATGTCATTATCCTTTCAGGGGAGAAGTGATGTCATGTCTGAAGGCAATGAAAGACAGCCACATTCAGGTATCACACACATACAACATGTTCACACTCCAGACCAGAAGGGGGAGCTCTAAGCCTGTTTAGGGTGAACTCTCCTATTTAACATCCTGATCTGGAGGGAAAGGGGGTTTTCAGAGTTCAGTTCCTGTCAGGCAGGGAGAAGGAGAGGAGTTCTGCTGGCATGACGTGCTGCAACTCCTGGGAAAAGACACTAAAAGGTGAACATACTGCAGAGAATGTGCAGGAAAGCAGAGCACAGGAGAGAAATACCAGTGAGAGATCAGCCAGGTGCAAGCTGCTCCTTTCTGAGGCGCAGAAGCCGGTAGCCAGGAACACCGAGGGAGTAACTGTCTCAGCCTTGCTCCAGAGACCGGCAGGACAGTCAATTCCAAGTTGGCTGCCCGACCTTAACACCTAAGAAGACACGGTGTCGGGGCATCTCTAGGGTCCCTACAAACAAGCCCCAGGCTATCCCAGTCATACAGGTTTGTCCTATCCACACCATCTGGGGGACAGAGAGGAAGAAATAACATCTAGAACATCTACAAGAAGTTGTGAGGACCATACCGGGAAGCTCAGCAGGGAGGTACTACAACACACAGGCGCTAGAAGGAAGGCTACTGATCTCCACCTTGATAAGGGGACTCTGGAATTGCCTTCAGACCGAAAGGACTCTGCCTACCCTGTCATCTGGCACTCCGGGCTGAGGATACTATCTGAAGTCTTCAGTAAGCAAGGTAAAAGACTTCAAACCTGTCTCCTTGTTCTTTACTGCGCCTTGCCCATATATAAACTCTTTTACTGGACACCCTTGAGGGCCACGGACCGGGTCAGCCACCGTGACATCCCCCAAACCGCAGGACCCGGTGCCGAGTACCCCATTGCCCTACTCTGGGGGCGATCCATATATACAAAACTGAGACAAAGGTATCATAACTGAAAAGCCAAAGCGACAATAGATGGAATGTTCAGGTTCAATTACATACACTGGGTTAGTAGAATGGCATTCCACGAAAGCTTTCGCTAAGGCTGGTTTCACACTTGCGTTTGGCTGGTCTGCGTATGGCTGCGTACATCCTCCCTTAAGCTCCGCCTACGCTCCGCCCACTTCCTCATGCATCCTGCGTCATCCTGCATACCTATCTTTAACATTGGGTACGCAGGGACATGCGTTGTATGCGGATGCGTCCACGTGCGGCGTTTTGACGTGACCACCGACCGCAGGGAACGCAACTTTTGTTGTTGCAAAGACTAAGAACTGTTATTCGAAACGAGTCTGTCCACATTACATTCCCATATGGAGGTTGTGATTTTATAAGATATGTAACTTTTTTTATGAAATATATTTTTCTAATAAAGATTTAAAAAACATTTTTTTATTGACCTTTCTGAGCTGGATTATACTTTCATGATTCACTTGTTCCTGCTACACTCCAGCTTCTGTGCTTGCATACTTGGACCGATAGATGGGTGAGCTGACTTTTTTTCTATATTTTTTCAATGTTAAAGATACAGTAGGTAAGCAGGACGATGCAGAAGTAGGCGGAGCTTAAGGGAGGATGTATGCAGCCATACGCAGACCAGCCAAACGCAAGTGTGAAACCAGCTTAACAGAGTGAGAAAACAGAACAAATGAGCTGATATGTATAATGGCAGTGAAATGTGCTCACAGTTCACAGCAATGTAGAATATCAGGTTATGGATGATAATATGCTTGTCCAAAACAGAATGTCAAACAATAAATAATAGTTCCCTATTCAATAAACGGTGTATAATGAAAAAATGAAACTTTTGGAAGGGAATACTCCAGTTGTAGTAGAAAGTAATAGGACAAAAACAGTACAACCAAAAAGGTCAGCCGAAGTATGCAAATGACTATAAAACACAGAATGAAGTGCACACAAAAATGATTTACCTGTGCGGTGGAGAGTCGCAGGAGTACGTGCTACTGTGTTCATGTCACCATACTGGAAAGTGTGCTGCGTGCATCCTTATATGTGTATACAGTTGCAATTGTCCGAAGTACTTCCTGGTTTCGATGTGCCGGAGAGGAGTGCCGATAGCACATGCGCGAATTGGAAATGTACAGAGGAAGACGGAAAGAGCCGAAATAGAGGGCAAAGCATCCAAAGACCAGCATAAGTAGAGAAGAGGGGACGCATGCGCGGACACACAATAGGAAGAAAGTTGACACCAAGCATAGATAATGCATGTCTCATACGAGCAAATATGACTGCTCATATTGCATCTCAGAGATACAGTTATATGAAAAAGTTTGGGCACCCCTATTAATCTTAAGCTTAATGTTTTCAAAAAAATTTTTTTTTTTGCAACAGCTATTTCAGTTTCATATATCTAATAACTGTTGGACACAGTAATGTTTCTGCCTTGAAATGAGGTTTATTGTACTAACAGAAAATGTGCAATCTGCATTCAAACAAAATTTGACAGGTGCATAAGTATGGGCACCCTTATCATTTTCTTGTTTTAAATACTCCTACCTACTTTTTACTGACTTACTAAAGCACTTTTTTTGGTTTTGTAACCTCATTGAGCTTTGAACTTCATAGCCAGGTGTTTGCAATCATGAGAAAAGCTACTTAAAGTGGCCACTTGCAAGTTGTTCTCCTGTTTGAATCTCCTCTGAAGAGTGGCATCATGGGCTCCTCAAAACAACTGTCAAATGATCTGAAAACAAAGATTATTCAACATAGTTGTTCAGGGGAAGGATACAAAAAGCTGTCTAAGAGATTTAACCTGTCAATTTCCACTGTGAAGAACATAGTAAGGAAATGGAAGAACACAGGTACAGTTCTTGTTAAGGCCAGAAGTGGCAGGCCAAGAAAAACATCAGAAAGGCAGAGAAGAAGAATGGTGAGATCAGTCAAGGACAATTCTCAGACCACCTCCAGAGAGCTGCAGCATCAACTTGCTGCAGATGGTGTCGCTGTGCATCGGTCAACTATACAACGCACTTTGCACAAGGAGAAGCTGTATGGGAGAGTGATGCGAAAGAAGCCGTTTCTGCAAGCACGCCACAGAGTCGGCTGAGGTATGCAAAAGGACATTTGGAGAAGCCAATTTCTTTTTGGAAGAAGGTCCTGTGGACTGATGAAACCAAGATTGAGTTGTTTGGTCATACAAAAAGGCGTTATGCATGGCGGCAAAAAAACACAGCATTCCAAGAAAAACACTTGCTACCCACAGTAAAATTTGGTGGAGGTTCCATCATGCTTTGGGGCTGTGTGGCCAATGCCGGCACCGGGAATCTTGTTAAAGTTGAGGGACGCATGGATTCCTCTCAGTATCAGCAGATTCTTGACAATAATGTTCATGAATCAGTGACAAAGTTGAAGTTACGCAGGGGATGGATCTTTCAGCAAGACAATGATCCAAAACACCGTTCCAAATCTACTCAGGCATTCATGCAGAGGAACAATTACACTGTTCTGGAATGGCCATCCCAGTCCCCAGACCTGAATATCATTGAACATCTGTGGGATCATTTGAAGAGGGCTGTCCATGCTCGGCGACCATCAAACTTAACAGAACTGGAATTGTTTTGTAAAGCGGAATGGTCAAAAATACCTTCATCCAGGATCCAGGAACTCATTAAAAGCTACAGGAAGCGACTAGAGGCTGTTATTTTTGAAAAAGGAGGATCTGCTAAATATTAATGTCACTTTTCTGGTGAGGTGTCCATACTTATGCACCTGTCAAATTTTGTTTGAATGTAGATTGCACATTTTCTGTTAGTACAATAAACCTCATTTCAAGGCAGAAACATTACTGTGTCCAACAGTTATTAGCTATATGAAACTGAAATAGCTGTTGCAAAAAAAACAATTTTTAGAAAACATTAAGCTTAAGATTAATAGGGGTGCCCAAACTTTTTCATATAACTGTATATTCACAGATGAATGATTCAACCACCTATATTCCCCTTACACACAATCCTACATTTGACATATCTCATGATATTAAGCGGTTGGTTGAACATTATTTTCAACTTGGCACAATAGTCTACATAATATTTTTGCTGTAATCATACTGATCTGAAGTATCATGTTGCCAGGTCAAATTTATCTTACAATGAACACTGTAAGGCTGGATTCACATTACGTTTGGTGAATGTGTCTGTTGCGATGGAAGCATTGACGTGGCAAAAACACAAACATACCCGTAAATTAAACCCAAAATAATGAGGTTTGCTTCACTTGTATTTTTTTCCTGCTTTTCTATGTATTATGTTGTAAAATGAATGATGTAACTCAAAACTACAATTCGTCCCAAAAATAATAAGCCCATATACAGCTATATCAACAGAAACTAAAAATATTTTGGTTCTTAAAGGAATAAGCAAAAACAAAAGTGCAATAGATAGATGTGCTCTTAAATTGGTATTTTCATGTTATTAAAATGCTTTAGTTAGCATGAAAATAAGTGAGTTTGCAGTTGATTTGCTTTTTCTATCTGCTGTCATTCTACTGTCGTGAAAGCTTTTATCTTACATAGTGTATAGCTTTTTTTTCAGGAGCTCAGCCACCAAAGCCTGGCCAAGTGTGCACAGTAGTTACACTCCCCAAAAGATGATAACTCCTAACATCCCATTTAGCTCTCTAGAGCCCATCTATATATATATATATATATATATACACTCACCGGCCACTTTATTAGGTACACCATGCTAGTAACGGGTTGGACCCCCTTTTGCCTTCAGAACTGCCTCAATTCTTTGTGGCATAGATTCAACAAGGTGCTGGAAGCATTCCTCAGAGATTTTGGTCCATATTGACATGATGGCATCACACAGTTGCCGCAGATTTGTCGGCTGCACATCCCAAAGATGCTCCATACAAGGCAGGATGGATCCATGCTTTCATGTTGTTTACGCCAAATTCTGACCCTACCATCCGAATGTCGCAGCAGAAATCGAGACTCATCAGACCAAGCAACGTTTTTCCAATCTTCTACTGTCCAATTTCGATGAGCTTGTACAAATTGTAGCCTCAGTTTCCTGTTCTTAGCTGAAAGGAGTGGTACCCGGTGTGGTCTTCTTCTGCTGTAGCCCATCTGCCTCAAAGTTCGACGCACTGTGCGTTCAGAGATGCTCTTAGGCCTACCTTGGTTGTAACGGGTGGCGATTTGAGTCACTGTTGCCTTTCTATCAGCTCGAACCAGTCTGTCCATTCTCCTCTGACCTCTGGCATCAACAAGGCATTTCCGCCCACAGAACTGCCGCTCACTGGATTTTTTTTCTTTTTCGGACCATTCTCTGTAAACCCTAGAGATGGTTGTGCGTGAAAATCCCAGTAGATCAGCAGTTTCTGAAATACTCAGACCAGCCCTTCTGGCACCAACAACCATGCCACGTTCAAAGGCACTCAAATCACCTTTCTTCCCCATACTGATGCTCGGTTTGAACTGCAGGAGATTGTCTTGACCATGTCTACATGCCTAAATGCACTGAGTTGCCGCCATGTGATTGGCTGATTAGAAATTAAGTGTTAACAAGAAGTTGGACAGGTGTACCTAATAAAGTGGCCAGTGAGTGTATATATATATAAAGTTGAGTGTATGTATGTGTGTGTGTATATATCAAGCCATGCCCACTCAACATAGCAGGCACAGGCCACATCTAGCTCCGTCGTGTCTATAATAGAGTTGCTCCTGTGAGGCATGAAATAAAGGAAGAAGCATCATTGGTAAAGATGTGAGGGGGAAAATGAGAGATGTCAGGGGGAAAATGAGAGAAGTGAGGTACTGCTGCAGTATGAAGCTGTGTATAGAGAAGAATGAGGCGCTGCAGGTGGAGGCTGTGTATAAGGCCACATTCACACATTGAGTATTTGGTCAGTATTTTACCTCAGTATTTATAAGTTAAAACCACGATTGAGAGAAAAATACAGAAGTGGTGATGTGTTTCTAATATACTTTTCCTCTGATTGTTTTACTCCAAGTTTTAGCTTACAAATACTGAGGTAAAAATGCTGACTAAATAACATGTGACCGAGGTCTAAAGGAGAAAAGTGTGGTGCAAAAGAAGTAGGCTCTGCATACGATACGCTTTATTGCAATTTGTCTCGGGATCAAGTGTTTCCAGTTGTATATGGAAGAGGAGTGTGCGGTACTGCTGGAGGAAGCGACTATGAAGTAGAAAAGCTGTGCTGCAGAAAAATGCTGTGTATAAAGGAGGGGCGTGAGGTGTAGGAGGAGGCTGTGTATAAAGGAGGAGCATGAGGTGCAGGAGGAATAAGGCCCCTTAACTGCCGCAGTTAAAAGTCGTATCGGCAGTCGCTAAGGAGTTAATATTGTGTTAAAAAACCTCTTTTGCTTCAACAAAATGGCGCCGGTAAACCTGCGAGACGCGACAAAAACCGTAGAGCAGGATATACTATATACATGGGTAGATGACATACAGGTGTGTACTATATACAGGAGGAGATGACATACAGGTATTGTAACATTTCACCCATTACGAGTCTTGGGGAGACACTCTCTTGGCTGCGGTAGTCAAGCACTCAGACACGGTTTTCCACTTAAAGCAGTCTGTTTGGTTTATTCTCTCCATAAACCATAGAAAGATGAACAAACAATAAACAATCTTACATCAGACAGATGAATCCTCAATGTCCATAGTAGAGCTCCGCTCTCTCTCAGACCTGTAGGCACACAGGCTGTGCCATGTCCAGCACCCAGGCTCTCCGGCCTAAATATGGTCTCTGTGTGCTGTTCAGGACGTCTGTCCCCACTTGGAACCGTCCAACACACAGGCCACTCTGCAGTGTCCAGCCAGGACACATGGAAGTCTGTCCACACTTGCAGACTCCCAAACACTCACTCATGTGCTAAACACACCTCCTTTACATAGGTGTAACCACACCCAGGTACCTGTCACATGGCCAGTCAGGTGAGCGTGACATCACCACAGGTCCTTAACCCCTTAAGCCCGTATGACGTACTATCCCGTCGAGGTGGGGTGGGCCTTAATTCCCGGTGACGGGATAGTACGTCATACGCGATCGGCCGCGCTCACGGGGGGAGCGCGGCCGATCGCGGCCGGGTGTCGGCTGCATATCGCAGCTGACATCCAGCACTATGTGCCAGGAGCGGTCACGGACCGCCCCCGGCACATTAACCCCCGGCACACCGCGATCAAACATGATCGCGGTGTACCGGCGGTACAGGGAAGCATCGCGCAGGGAGGGGGCTCCCTGCGGGCTTCCCTGAGACGATCGGTACAAGGTGATGTACTCACCTCGTACCGAACGTCTTCTCCCTGCAGGCCCCGGATCCAAAATGGCCGAGGGGCTGTATCCGGGTCCTGCAGGGAGCACTTCCGGGTCGGAGCAGGCTGCAGATGAAAGCTGCAGCCTGCTCCGATGAAAGTATGATCGCGGATCTGATAGAGTGCTGTGCACACTATCAGATCTGCGATCTGTGATGTCCCCCCCTGGGACAAAGTAAAAAAGTAAAAAAAAAAATTTCCACATGTGTAAAAAAAAAAAAAAAAAAATTCCTAAATAAATAATAATAAAAAAAAAAATATTATTCCCATAAATACATTTCTTTATCTAAAAAAAACAAACAAAACAATAAAAGTACACATATTTAGTATCGCCGCGTCCGTAACGACCCAACCTATAAAACTGGCCCACTAGTTAACCCCTTCAGTAAACACCGTAAGAAAAAAAAAAAAAAAAACGAGGCAAAAAACAACGCTTTATTACCATACCGCCGAACAAAAAGTGGAATAACACGCGATCAAAAAGACGGATATAAATAACCATGGTACCACTGAAAACGTCATCTTGTCCCGCAAAAAACGAGCCGCCATACAGCATCATCAGCAAAAAAATTAAAAAGTTATAGTCCTCAGAATAAAGCGATGCCAAAATAATTATTTTTTCTATAAAATAGTTTTTATCGTATAAAAGCGTCAAAACATAAAAAAATGATATAAATGAGATATCGCTGTAATCGTACTGACCCGAAGAATAAAACTGCTTTATCAATTTTACCAAACGCGGAACGGTATAAACGCCTCCCCCAAAAGAAATTCATGAATAGCTGGTTTTTGGTCTTTCTGCCTCACAAAAATCGGAATAAAAAGCGATCAAAAACTGTCACGTGTCCGAAAATGTTACCAATAAAAACGTCAACTCGTCCCGCAAAAAACAAGACCTCACATGACTCTGTGGACCAAAATGTGGAAAAATTATAGGTCTCAAAATGTGGAGACGCAAAAACTTTTTTGCTATAAAAAGCGTCTTTTAGTCTGGTTTCACACTTGCGTTTTTATCTGCATGCGTTTTTTAAAAAAACCGCATGTGTGAAAAAATGCATGTAAACGCGGTAAAACGCATGCGTTTTTATAGAAAAACACAAGAAAACAAGAAAAAAACAAAAAACCCTAACCCTACCCCTAACCTGAAATACGTGGCACTGAAATACGTGGCACTGAAATATACGTTTATATACGTATATACGTATATAAGTGCCACGATATTTCAGTGGCCACGTATATAAGTGCCACGTATTTAAGTGCCACGTATTTAAGTGCCACGTATTTCAGTGCCACGTATTTCAGTGCCACGTATTTCAGTGCCACGTATTTCAGTGCCACGTATTTCAGTGCCACTTATTTCAGTGCCACGTATTTCAGTGCCACGTATTTACGTGCCACGTATTTACGTGCCACGTATTTTTCAGTGCCTGAAATACGTGGCACTGAAATTCGTGGCACTGAAATTCGTGGCACTGAAATATCGTGGCACTGAAATATCGTGGCACTGAAGTATTTACGTGCCACGTATTTTTCAGTGCCTGAAATACGTGGCACTGAAATACGTGGCACTGAAATACGTGGCACTGAAATATCGTGGCACTGAAATACGTGGCACTGAAATACGTGGCACTGAAATACGTGGCACTTAAATACGTGGCTCTTAAATACGTGGCACTTATATACGTGGCACTTATGACTGTCAGAAAATGTTCAGTAAACGGTTAGGGGTGAGGTTAGGGGTAGGGTTTCAGGTAGAATTGGGGAGCTTCCACTGTTCAGGCACATCAGGGGCTCTCCAAACGCGACATGGCGTCCAATCTCAATTCCAGCCAATTCTGCGTTGAAAAAGTAAAACAGTGCTCCTTCCCTTCCGAGCTCTCCCGTGCGTCCAAAAAGGGGTTTACCCCAACATATGGGGTATCAGCGTACTAGGGACAAATTGAACAACAACTTCTGGGGTCCAAGTTCTCTTGTTATCCTTGGGAAAATAAAAATTTGGGGGGCTAAAAATCATTTTTGTGGGAAAAAACATATGTTTTATTTTCACGGCTCTGCGTTGTAAACTGTAGTGAAACACTTGGGGGTTCAAAGTTCTCACAACACATCTAGATAAGTTCCTTGGGAGGTCTACTTTCCAATATGGGGTCACTTGTGGGGGGTTTGTACTGTTTGGGTACATCAGGGGCTCTGCAAATGCAACGTGACGCCTGCAGACCAATCCATTTAAGTCTGCATTCCAAATGGCGCTCCTTCCCTTCCGAGCTCTGTCATGCGCCCAAACAGTGGTTCCCCCCCACATAGGGGGTATCAGCGTACTCAGGACAAATTGGACAACAACTTTTAGGGTCCAATTTATCCTGATACCCTTGTGAAAATACAAAACTGGGGGCTAAATTTCATTTTTGTGAAAAAAAAATAAAATAATATTTTCACGGCTCTGCGTTATAAACTGTAGTGAAACACTTGGGGGTTCAAAGTTCTCACAACACATCTAGATAAGTTCCTTGGGGGGTCTAGTTTCCAATATGGGGTCACTTGTGGGGGGTTTGTACTGTTTGGGTACATCAGGGGCTCTGCAAATGCAACGTGATGCCTGCAGACCAATCCATTTAAGTCTGCATTCCAAATGGCGCTCCTTCCCTTCCGAGCTCTGTCATGCGCCCAAACAGTGGTTCCCCCCCACATAGGGGGTATCAGCGTACTCAGGACAAATTGGACAACAACTTTTAGGGTCCAATTTATCCTGATACCCTTGTGAAAATACAAAACTGGGGGCTAAATTTCATTTTTGTGAAAAAAAAAAAATATTATTTTCACGGCTCTGCGTTATAAACTGTAGTGAAACACTTGGGGGTTCAAAGTTCTCACAACACATCTAGATAAGTTCCTTGGGGGGTCTAGTTTCCAATATGGGGTCACTTGTGGGGGGTTTGTACTGTTTGGGTACATCAGGGGCTCTGCAAATGCAACGTGACGCCTGCAGACCAATCCATTTAAGTCTGCATTCCAAATGGCGCTCCTTCACTTCCGAGCTCTGTCATGCGCCCAAACAGTGGTCCCCCCCCACAAATGGGGTATCAGCGTACTCCAGACAAATTGGACAACAACTTTTGGGGTCCAATTTATCCTGATACCCTTGTGAAAATACAAAACTTGGGGGCTAAAAAATCATTTTTGTGAAAAAAAAAAATATTTTTATTTTCACGGCTCTGCGTTATAAACTGTAGTGAAACACTTGGGGGTTCAAAGCTCTCAAAACACATCTAGATAAGTTCCTTAGGGGGTCTACTTTCCAAAATGGTGTCACTTGTGGGGGGGTTTAATGTTTAGGCACATCAGGGGCTCTCCAAACGCAACATGGCATCCCATCTTAATTCCAGTCAATTTTGCATTGAAAAGTAAAATAGCGCTTCTTCCCTTCTGAGCTCTGCTATGCACCCAAACAATGGTTTACACCCACATATTGGGTATCAGCGTACTCAGGACAAATTGTACAACAACTTTTGTGGTCTAATTTCTTCTCTTACCCTTGGGGAAATAAAAAAATGGGGGTGAAAAGATCATTTTTGTGAAAAAATATGATTTTTTATTTTTACAGCTCTGCATTATAAACTTCTGTGAAGCACTTGTTGGGTCAAAGTGCTCAACACACATCTAGATAAGTTCCTTAAGGGGTCTACTTTCCAAAATGGTGTCACTCGTGGGGGGTTTCAATGTTTAGGCACATTAGGGGCTCTCCAAACGCAACATGGCGTCCCATCTCAATTCCAGTCAATTTTGCATTGAAAAGTCAAATGGCGCTCCTTCCCTTCTGAGCTCTGCCCTGCGCCCAAACAATGGTTTACACCCACATATGGGGTATCAGTGTACTCAGGACAAATTGCACAACAATTTTTGGGGTCCAATTTCTTCTCTTACCCTTGGGAAAATAAAAAATTGGGGGTGAAAAGATCATTTTTGTGAAAAAATATGATTTTTTATTTTTACGGCTCTGCATTATAAACTTCTGTAAAGCACTTGTTGGGTCAAAGTGCTCACCACACATCTAGATAAGTTCCTTAGGGGGTCTACTTTCCAAAATGGTGTCACTTGTTAGGGGTTTCAATGTTTAGGCACATCAAGGGCTCTCTAAATGCAACATGGCGTCTCATCTCAATTCCAGTCAATTTTGCATTGAAAAGTCAAATGGCGCTCCTTCCCTTCCGAGCTCTGCCCTGCGCCCAAACAATGGTTTACACCCACATATGGGGTATCAGCGTACTCAGGACAAATTGCACAACAATTTTTGGGGTCCAATTTCTTCTCTCACCCTTGGGAAAATAAAAAATTGGGGGTGAAAAGATCATTTTTGTGAAAAAATATGATTTTTTATTTTTACGGCTTTGCATTATAAACTTCTGTAAAGCACTTGTTGGGTCAAAGTGCTCACCACACATCTAGATAAGTTCCTTAGGGGGTCTACTTTCCAAAATGGTGTCACTTGTTAGGGGTTTCAATGTTTAGGCACATCAGGGGCTCTCCAAATGCAACATGGCGTCCCATCTCAATTCCAGTCAATTTTGCATTGAAAAGTCAAATGGCGCTCCTTTGCTTCCAAGCTCTGCCATGCGCCCAAACTGTGGTTTACCCCCACATATGGGGTATCAGCGTACTCAGGACAAATTGTACAACAACTTTTGGGGTCTATTTTCTCCTGTTACCCTTGGTAAAATAAAACAAATTGGAGCTGAAATAAATTTTGTGTGAAAAAAAGTTAAATGTTCATTTTTATTTAAACATTCCAAAAATTCCTGTGAAACACCTGAAGGGTTAATAAACTTCTTGAAAGTGGTTTTGAGTACCTTGAGGGGTGCAGTTTTTAGAATGGTGTCACACTTGGGTATTTTCTATCATATAGACCCGTCAAAATGACTTCAAATGAGATGTGGTCCCTAAAAAAAAATGGTGTTGTAAAAATGAGAAATTGCTGGTCAACTTTTAACCCTTATAACTCCGTCACAAAAAAAAATTTTGGTTCCAAAATTGTGCTGATGTAAAGTAGACATGTGGAAAATGTTATTTATTAAGTATTTTGTGTGACATATGTCTGTGATTTAAGGGCATAAAAATTCAAAGTTGGAAAATTGCGAAATTTTCCAAATTTTCGCCAAATATTCGTTTTTTTCACAAATAAACGCAAGTTATATCGAACAAATTTTACCACTACCATGAAGTACAATATGTCACGAGAAAACAATGTCAGAATCGCCAAGATCCGTTGAAGCGTTCCAGAGTTATAACCTCATAAAGGGACAGTGGTCAGAATTGTAAAAATTGGCCTGGTCATTAACGTGCAAACCACCCTCGGGGCTTAAGGGGTTAAACACAAAACCATCTTAGGTGTTCAGACATGCCTCTTTGGGTGGGTTTGTAGGTGACTGGACCCACCCATCTCTCCAATCACCTGGAAGCCTTCCCAATGTAAACAAATCCCTCAGCAGTAGATCTGCTTGAGCAAAACATACCCAGGCTTCCATCACAGGGCCACCCACCTCTGCAATACATACCGCCCATTAATCACATGACCAGTCGCTATGCCACAGTATAACAGTATATACTAATCGGTGATCTAATAACCAAGTATAAGTATATAAGGGGACGATACAAATATCTCTCCGAGGATTTGTTTATACCAAGAGAGGTGACGGTCACAAGGGGGCATTCTCTGCGTCTGGAGGAGAGAAGGGTTTTCCACCAACATAGAAAAGGATTCTTTACTGTTAGGGCAGTGAGAATCTGGAATTCCTTGCCTGGGGAGGTGGTGATGGTAAACTCAGTCAAGGGGTTCAAGAGAGGCCTGGATGTCTCCCTGGAGCATAACAATATTGTATCTTACAGTTATTAGGTTCTTTAGAAGGACGTACCGGACCATACGACACACCCCAAATTTTCAGAAGGAACATGGGGAAAAAAAAAATGTGTCAAATGGGGTCCGTCTTACATTCTGAATTCAGCTTACCCGGGGGGATAGGCACAGGTTGAGGAGTGGTCACAGGGGTCGTTCGGTGGTCCAGGCTGGTGCGGTGGCCTTCGGGAAATCATATCCCAGGCTGGGGTGGTGGCGGTGCTCTGTGTTGCGGCGGTGCTCTGTGAGGTGGTGGTGCTCTGAGGGGTGGCTGGGCTCTGTGGGGTGACTGGGCTCTGTGTGGTGGCTGGGCTCTGTGGGTTGGCTGGGCTCTGTGGGGTGGCTGTTGTGAATTCTGCTCTTGGGCTCCCTCCGGTGGTTATAAGTGGTAGTGCTGCTGTCTTTGGATCGCAGCATTCATCAGGTGTGTCCACTTATTGCAATTCTGACTGGGCTATTTAGTCTTGCTTGACCCTTTGGTTAGTGCCAGTTGTCCATTGTTTCCTGGAGGATTCACTTCCCTGCCTTGTCTCTCTTGCTTGCTGTTCATTTCAACAAAGATAAGTGCTGGCTTTGTTTTCAGCAGTCCACATGCTGTGGGCCTGATCGTTCTAGTTATTTTCCATGTTTTGTCTTGTCCAGCTTGGTCTGTATAAGGATTTGTTTAGCCAAGCTGGTATCTCTGGAGATGCAGATATACCCTCCATGCCTTTAGTTAGATGTGGAGTTTTTGTATTTTCTGTGGTGGATATTTTCTAGTGTTTTAATACTGACCGCATAGTACTTTGTCCTATCCTTTCTATTTAGCTAGAAGTGCCTCCTTTGCTAAATTCTGATTTCAGTCTGCGTATGTTATTTCCCTCTCTTCTCACAGTCAATATTTGTGGGGGGCTGTCTATCCTTTGGGGAATTTTCTCTGAGGCAAGATAGTTTTCCCTTTTCTATCTCTAGGGGTAATTAGTCCTCCGGCTGTGTCGAGATGTCTAGGGAGTGATAGGTACATTCCACGGCTACTTCTAGTTGCGGTGTTAAGTTCAGGGTCTGCGGTCAGTATAGGTACCACCTTCTCCAGAGTACGTCTCATGCTGCTCCTAGGCCACCAGTTCATAACAGTACAACTGGCCAACAATGAGTTAATTGCATCTCAGAAGAAGGAAAGGAAAGTGCTGAGCCATTTTTTTTCTGTAGTCTGTTGTGCCTCTTCTTTCCTCTTTACCTCTGGGTGGTTCAGGAGTTTGGCGCTGGTATGGACGTTCAGGGATTGGCTTCTCGTGTGGATCAGCTTGCTGCTAGAGTACAGGGTATTTCCGATTATATCGTTCAGACTCCGGTTTTAGAGCCTAGAATTCCAACTCCTGATTTGTTTTTTGGAGACAGGTCCAAATTTTTGAGCTTTAAAAATAACTGTAAACTGTTTTTAGCTCTGAAACCCCGTTCCTCTGGTGATCCCATCCAGCAGGTTAAAATAGTCATTTCTCTGCTGCGCGGTGACCCTCAGGTTTGGGCGTTCTCCCTGGAAGCTGGAAATCCTGCTTTGCTTAATGTAGACACCTTTTTTCAAGCGCTAGGGTTATTGTATGATGAACCTAATTCAGTGGATCATGCTGAGAAGACCTTGTTGGCCCTGTCTCAGGGTCAAGAAGCGGCAGAATTATATTGCCAGAAATTTAGAAAATGGTCTGTGCTGACTAAGTGGAATGAGGATGCCTTGGCTGCAATTTTCAGAAAGGGTCTTTCGGAATCTGTTAAAGATGTTATGGTGGGGTTTCCCACGCCTGCTGGTCTGAGTGATTCTATGTCTCTGGCCATTCAGATTGATCGGCGCTTACGCGAGCGCAGAGTTGTGCGCGCTGTGGCGTTGTCTTCCGAGCAGAGTCCTGAGCCTATGCAGTGTGATAGGATTGTGTCTAGAGCAGAACGACAAGGATTCAGACGTCAGAATGGGTTGTGTTTTTACTGCGGCGATTCTGCTCATGTTATTTCTGATTGCCCTAAGCGAACTAAGAGAATCGCTAGTTCTGTTACCATCAGTACTGTACATCCTAAATTTCTGTTATCTGTGACCCTGATCTGCTCATTATCGTCATTTTCTGACATGGCATTTGTGGATTCCGTCGCCGCTTTAAACTTAATGGACTTAGAATTTGCCAGACGTTGTGGGTTCCCTTTGCAGCCTTTGCTATCCTATTCCTTTGAGGGGCATTGATGCTACACCGCTGGCTAAAAATAAACCTCAGTTTTGGACACAGCTGACCATGTGTATGGCGCCAGCTCATCAGGAAGATTGTCGTTTTCTGGTGTTGCATAATTTGCATGATGCTATTGTGCTGGGCTTCCCATGGTTACAGGTGCATAATCCGGTATTAGATTGGAAATCTATGTCTGTGACTAGTTGGGGTTGTCAGGGGGTTCATGGTGACGTTCCTTTGATGTCAATTACCTCCTCCCCCTCTTCTGAAATTCCTGAGTTTTTGTCAGATTTCCAGGATGTATTTGATGAGCCCAAGTCCAGTTCCCTTCCACCGCATAGGGACTGTGATTGTGCTATCGACTTGATTCCAGGTTGTAAGTTCCCTAAGGGCCGACTTTTTAACCTGTCTGTGCCAGAACATACCGCCATGCGGAGCTATGTTAAGGAATCTTTGGAGAAGGGGCATATTCGGCCATCTTCTTCACCATTGGGAGCAGGGTTTTTTTTGTTGCCAAGAAGGATGGCTCCTTGAGACCCTGTATTGATTATCGCCTCTTGAATAAGATCACGGTAAAATTCCAATACCCTTTGCCTTTGCTTTCTGATTTGTTTGCTAGGATTAAGGGGGCTAGTTGGTTTACTAAGATTGACCTTCGAGGGGCATATAATCTTGTTCGTATTAAGCAGGGTGACGAATGGAAAACTGCGTTTAATACGCCCGAAGGCCATTTTGAATACCTTGTGATGCCATTCGGGCTCTCTAATGCCCCATCTGTGTTTCAGTCCTTCATGCATGATATATTTCGGAATTATCTTGATTGTATATTTGGATGATATTTTGATTTTTTCAGATGATTGGGAGTCTCATGTGAAACAAGTCAGGATGGTATTTCAGATCCTTCGTGATAATGCTTTGTTCGTGAAGGGGTCTAAGTGCCTTTTTGGAGTACAGAAGGTTTCTTTTTGGGGCTTCATTTTTTCTCCTTCATCTATAGAAATGGATCCGGTTAAGGTTCAAGCCATTCATGATTGGATCCAGCCCACTTCTGTGAAGAGCCTTCAGAAATTTTTGGGCTTCGCTAATTTTTATCGCCGCTTTATTGCCAACTTCTCCAGTGTGGTTAAACCCCTGACCAATTTGACGAAGAAGGGCGCTGATGTGGCGAATTGGTCCTCTGTGGCTGTTTCTGCCTTTCAGGAGCTTAAACGCCGATTTACTTCTGCCCCTGTGTTGTGTCAGCCGGATGTCTCCCTTCCATTTCAGGTTGAGGTTGACGCTTCTGAGATTGGGGCAGGGGCCGTTTTGTCTCAGAGGAATTCTGATGGTTCCTTGTTGAAACCGTGTGCCTTCTTTTCTCCGAAGTTTTCGCCTGCGGAACGCAATTATGATGTCGGCAATCGTGAGTTGTTGGCTATGAAGTGGGCATTTGAGGAGTGGCGTCATTGGCTTGAGGGGGCCAAGCACCGTATTGTGGTCCTGACTGATCATAAGAATCTGATTTACCTCGAGTCTGCCAGACGGCTGAATCCTAGACAGGCCCGATGGTCTCTGTTTTTCTCCCGTTTTGATTTTGTGGTCTCGTACCTTCCGGGTTCTAAGAATGTTAAGGCGGATGCCCTCTCTAGGAGCTTTTTGCCTGATTCTCCTGGGGTCCTTGAGCCGGTCGGCATTCTGAAGGAAGGGGTGATTCTTTCTGCCATCTCCCCTGATTTACGACGGGCTCTTCAGGAGTTTCAGGCCGATAAGCCTGATCGCTGTCCAGTGGGGAAATTGTTTGTTCCTGACAGATGGACTAGTAAAGTGATTTCTGAGATTCATTGTTCTGTGTTGGCTGGCCATCCTGGGATTTTTGGTACCAGAGATTTGGTTGGTAGGTCCTTTTGGTGGCCTTCTTTGTCACGGGATGTGCGTTCTTTTGTGCAGTCCTGTGGGACTTGTGCGCGGGCCAAGCCTTGCTGTTCCCGCGCTAGTGGGTTGCTTTTGCCTTTGCCGTTCCCTGAGAGGCCTTGGACGCATATTTCTATGGATTTTATTTCTTTTGTGCTAGGCTGGGCATTGATTTTTCTTTTTCTTCTGCATTTCATCCTCAGACAAATGGCCAAACCGAGCGAACTAATCAGTCTTTGGAAACTTATTTGAGATGCTTTGTGTCTGCTGATCAGGACAATTGGGTGGCTTTCTTTGCCATTGGCCGAGTTTGCCCTTAATAATCGGGCTAGTTCTGCTACCTTGGTTTCACCCTTCTTTTGTAATTCTGGTTTTCATCCTCGTTTTTCTTCACGGCAGGTGGAGCCTTCTGATTGTCCTGGGGTGGACTCTGTGGTTGACAGGTTGCAGCAGATTTGGGCTCATGTTGTGGACAATTTGGTGTTGTCTCAGGAGGAGGCTCAGCATTTTGCTAACCGTCGTTGGTGTGTTGGTTCCCGGCTTCGGGTTGGGGATTTGATTTGGTTTGGTTGTCTTCCCGTCATGTTCCTATGAAGGTTTCTTCCCCTAAGTTTAAGCCTCGGTTTATTGGTCCTTATAGGATTTCTGAGATTGTCAATCCGGTGTCTTTTCGTTTGGCCCTTCCGGCCTCTTTTTCCATCCATAATGTTTTTCATAGATCTTTGTTGTGGAAATATGTGGTGCCTGTTGTTCCCTCTATTGATCCTCCTGCCCCGGTGTTGGTTGATGGGGAGTTGGAGTATGTAGTTGAGAAGATTTTGGATTCTCGTTTTTTGAGGCGGAGGCTTCAGTATCTTGTCAAATGGAAGGGTTATGGCCAGGAGGATAATTCTTGGGTTGTTGCGTCCGAGGTTCATGCTGACGATTTGGTTCGTGCCTTTCATTTGGCTCGTCCGGATTGGCCTGGGGGCTCTGGTGAGGGTTCGGTGACCCCTCCTCAAGGGGGGGGTACTGTTGTGAATTCTGCTCTTGGGCTCCCTCCGGTGGTTATAAGTGGTAGTGCTGCTGTCTTTGGATCGCAGCATTCATCAGGTGTGTCCACTTATTGCAATTCTGACTGGGCTATTTAGTCTTGCTTGACCCTTTGGTTAGTGCCAGTTGTCCATTGTTTCCTGGAGGATTCACTTCCCTGCCTGGTCTCTCTTGCTTGCTGTTCATTTCAACAAAGATAAGTGCTGGCTTTGTTTTCAGCAGTCCACATGCTGTGGGCCTGATCGTTCTAGTTATTTTCCATGTTTTGTCTTGTCCAGCTTGGTCTGTATAAGGATTTGTTTAGCCAAGCTGGTATCTCTGGAGATGCAGATATACCCTCCATGCCTTTAGTTAGATGTGGAGTTTTAGTATTTTCTGTGGTGGATATTTTCTAGTGTTTTAATACTGACCGCATAGTACTCTGTCCTATCCTTTCTATTTAGCTAGAAGTGCCTCCTTTGCTAAATTCTGATTTCAGTCTGCGTATGTTATTTCCCTCTCTTCTCACAGTCAATATTTGTGGGGGGCTGTCTATCCTTTGGGGAATTTTCTCTGAGGCAAGATAGTTTTCCCTTTTCTATCTCTAGGGGTAATTAGTCCTCCGGCTGTGTCGAGATGTCTAGGAAGTGATAGGTACATTCCACGGCTACTTCTAGTTGCGGTGTTAAGTTCAGGGTCTGCGGTCAGTACAGGTACCACCTTCTCCAGAGTACGTCTCATGCTGCTCCTAGGCCACCAGTTCATAACAGGTGGCTGGGTTCTGTGGGGTGGCGGGGCTCTGTGGGATGGCAGCGCTTTGTGATGTGGTGGTGGTGGCAGGGCTCTGGTGGTGGCGGGGCTCCGCCGGCATATCATCAAAGCTCAGAAGCCCCTGCAGCTCCATTGCTGCGATGCAGTGGCTCAGGGAAAATGGCCGCCGGGGGCGGCGCATGCTCAGATTCAGATCTTGGCAACGAGATCTCGTCCAAAAAAAACGTTTTTAATGAAATTTAACAATATACACAGTTTTGCCATCTTTATTAGTCTGCCACTCCAAGTGCAGCCCTTGATCTCCTGTAAAAAATTAAAATTAAAAAACCAACAATATACCCATACCTGGGATTTTAGGGACATTGACGTTGAGCGGGGTTGCCACATCATCAACAACTAGGGTGCCAACCTCCGCAGACAGGTAGGGCCTCCTTTAGTGCCTACTAGGGTGAAATTAGTCCCCCCCTTCCCAATCCTTGCTACTAAATATTAGTCATTTTACTTTTTGTGTATATATGTGAGTCACTAAATTCACCCGTAGTGAATATTTTAATTCTTTTAATAAAAGGTATATTTTAATGAGTTGCTCTTCTTTTTTGTGGTGTTTTCCTATGAGGTGGGCTCTGGGAAAATAGCGGCCGGGGGCGGCGCATGCGAAGATGGAGATCTCGGCACCAAGATCTCGGGAGATGAGATTTCAGCGCTGAGATCTCATCTACCGAGATCTTGGTGCCGAGATCTCCATCTCCGTATGCGCCGCCCCCAGCAGCCATTTTCCAGGAGTCCACCACATAGGAAACCATGCAACTGAGGCGGCACGGTGGCTCAGTGGTTAGCACTGTAGTCTTGCAGCACTGGGGTCCTGGGTTTAAAAACCCATCAAGGACAACATCTGCAAGGAGTTTGTATGTTCTCCCTGTGTTTACGTGGGTTTACTCCGGGTTCTCCGGTTTCCTCCTACATTCCAAAGACATACTGATAGGGAATTTAGATTGTGAGCCCCATTGGGGACAGTTCCACTAATGTCTGTAAAGCGCTGTGGAATTAATAGCGTTATATAAATGAGTAAAAATAAATAAATAAACTGCAGGGGTTCTGGCCTTTCACAAAATGTCGGCAGAGCCCCCGCAGCACTGTACACCTGCAGCACCGAACACCCGCAGCGGAGTACTGCACATCTGAACACCACCTCATCCCAGCCTGTGGCCTGCAGCAATGCTCCACTCTTGCCTCCTCCAGCAGCGACCCTGGGACCCCGCTTCACCGCAGCCACCACCCCCCCAGTAAGCAATAAGATGCATGGATTATAAGAAGCACCACCATTTTATTAAAAAAAGTTTTTTCCTATTTTACTCCTTAAAATTTGGTGAGCGTTTTACAATCCACAAAATACGGTAAATTACTGATTCCTATTATGGCGACACAATTGCAGAACTATATATGCAGCACAAATACACAGATACACACTGTACATGTACACACATATATACTTTATAAATATAGAAACATACACTATATACTGTATATACAGTATACAGACACACACAGTGTGTACAAGCACATATATAAAGTATATACACTATACAGACGGATACAGTGTGTACAAGCACATATATAAAGTATATACACAGAAACATTCAGTTTATATACAGTATGCTCACATGCATATACAGTTTATATATTTACACAATATACTGCACACATGCAGTATACATATATAATATACATACACGCTATATACTGTATGTACATGTATATATTATATATAGATATATACACTCACATGCACCACAGATATACACAATCATACTATATACAGTATTGTATATATGCACATACATACTATATACACATACACATACACACTGCATACTGCACATGTACACATATATATGTATACTTACCAGGTTCTGCGGCTTCACTTGTACAGATCCATTCCCAGGACAGTGCTTTATGAGCATCCATGATGAGGACTCAGGAGGAGATGACACAGACACACAGGGCTGCAGGCATCTTACTGGCCCAGCTCTGATCTCTGCTGTGCTGTAATCGGCCCCCTACCCCTCACTCTCAACTTCTAATCTGGCACTGCAGGGAGGAAGTGAGAGAGAGGGGGGCTGGAGGGTGGTTTGGGAGAGACATTCATGGATTACAGAGGATGCACAGCGTTATTCACTGCTGTAACCCTCTGGGCACTTCATAAAGGGACTGCAGATACAGGGGGCTCCCTTTGTGGGTGGGGGCCCCAGGCATGTGCCTGGTTTGCCTGCCCCAAACACCGGCCCTGGATGGAATATAGGCTGAACTGGATGGACAAATGTCTTTTTTCGGACTTGCTAACTATATTACTATGTTACTTTGCTACTGTATATAGGAGATTACCTACAGGTATATACTATATTCAGGAGGAGATGACACACAGGTATATACTATAACCAGGGGAGATGATATACAGGTATATACTATATACAGGAGGAGATGACATACAGCTATATACTATATACAGAAGGAGATGACATACAGGTATATACTATATACAGGAGGAGATGACATACAGGTATATACTATATACAGGGGAGAGGACATACAGGTATATACTGAGGTGAAAATGAGAGACGTGAGGTGAAAATTAAGAGGTCTGAAAATGAGAAGAGTGAGGGGAAAATAGTGGAGTGATCGGAAAATGACAGGTGTGAGGTCAAAATGCCAGGTGTTAAGGGGGAAAATGAGAGGAGTGAGAGGGCAAATGAGAGGTGTGAGGGGGAAAATGAAAGGAGTGAGGGGAAAATGAGAGGTGTGGGGGAAAATGAAAGGAGTGAGGGGGGAAATAAGAGGAGTGAGGGGGAAAATGAGAGGAGTGAGGGAAAAATGAGAGATGTGAGGGGAAAAATGAGAGGTGTGATGGGAAAATGAGAGAAGTGAGGTGCTGTAACTCACCACAGTTAGTTACTATGCCCGGGCAACGCTGAGCTCTTCAGCTAGTTGATGTATATACAGCAGTAAGCTGCTCACCTCACCCTGCTTCTCAGCTGCTGAGCTGTTATCAGTTCTGTAAAATTACCAGTCCCTGGCCCCTACCATCAGTTGCTTCAAGAGCAGTTCTCCTAGTTATAGCTCTCACATTCTTGAGCCATGTGCTTGTTCAAATGCACTCTTAGCTCTATATGAAAATATAATAACAGTGTGGATTCAAAATAAACACTGAGAGACCGTTAATGTGTTGTAGCAGAAGGAAGCTTGTAAAACAGAACCGTCGTTCAAGCACAAGTGCCCACCTTTCAAAGCAGCCAGGAAGTGAATAAAATGCATAACCTTGAGATGCTCAAGACACCTTGAGAATACCCCTTTAAAGAGTTAAAGTTTATGTCCAATGGAAATAAAATCTTCACAGCGCTCTTAGATCCTCATGTGCCATGTGTACCATGCAGCCCTTTCCTTCAAAACAGGTGCTCCTGTACCTGTCTGACATAGCACAAGAAACACTTGAATCAGAGCCAGGCTGCTGGAATCACATCACCTCTCAACTAAATTCTTTCCTCTTTAGACACCAAGGTGCCTTACAATACCCTTTTTGGCTATCATATTTGATTTATTCTATCCACTTTCTGTCTATCTGTTCCTGCTGCTGAAATCATCAGGGAGGAAGTAAGGGGCTGCTGTAAGTCAAATAGTTTCCCACTTTACCTCATATTAAAATTAATGCAGTTTTAACCTGCCAATAAACTTCACTTTTTTCATTTTAGACTCAAAACGTATAAACTAAGTACATATTTAAAAAACAAATTAAGTAGATTTCTGGAGGTTTGTTTTTATGTAGAAAAAACCCTCTGAATCCATTAAATATTGGTCTGTTTTAACACAAAATGTACAGGTCCCTCTTTGGTTATAGTCTCTTAATATTTCTTGATTAAGCTTCCAGTTATACACATGTGACCACTGATTTTCATTAACGCTCTTTTAACCCCTTAGTGACAGCAAAAATATGTCTTTTAACTGACCTGAGATATAAGAGTCTATCATCCCCATACAGGTGACAATCCAGCATCTGTCGGCTGTACACTATAGCTGACAACTTGCTGCATCAGCCACGATCAGTGTTTGCACCGTCCAAATCTGTTTAACCCCTTAGATGCTGCTTTCAATAGTGACTACATCATTATAAATGGATAACAGAGTGTGGGGGCTTCCTCTTTATCCAAATTGGTGCCCTCAGATCATGATTGTGTGGCCCTGATGTTTGCAATTGCAATTCACGACCAAATAGCGGCCTTACAGTCTGACTGCTGTAGTATTCTGTTCAGAAGTTAGAGACATTTAGGTGGTAAAAATAGACATTTTCATTTCTGTCATACCACTTTGCATTAATTCCTGTAAAGCACCTGAAGGGTTAATAAACTACCTGACAGCAGTTTTCAATATGTCAGGGGGTGCTGTTTTTAAAATGGTTTCACGTTTGGGGGTTTTCCAATATATGGGACCCCTAAAGTCACTTCAAACATGGATAAGTCCCTAAAAAATAAATTTTGTAAACTCCCTTGAAAAAATGAAAAATTGCTGCTACATTTTTAAACCTCCTAAAATGCTAACAAAATAAAATAACATTTTACCAATGGTGCTGATGTAAAGCTGACATGTGGGAAATGTTATTTATTAATGTTTTGCTGTGGTATGACTATCTGGATTAAAGGCATAATTATTCAAATTTTGAAAATTGCTAATTTTTTAACATTTATCTCAAATTTTTGATATTTTTTATAAATAAACACAAAACATATCAACCTAAATTTACCATTGTCATAAAGTATAATGTGTCACGAAAAAACAGTCTGAAAATCACTGGGATTTGTTGAAGCGTTGCAGAGTTATTACTCCATAAAGTGACACTGGTCAGAATTCAAAAATGTGGCTCCGTCACTAAGGGGTTAAAGACTCTATCATTTATTTATTTTATTTAAACATGTTGATTTTCCTAATTCCGCTAGCAGTTGTATGCCATACACAAATTAAAATGCTGGTGCAAAAAACAAACGCGCTTTAAAAAAGACTATCCTTTAAAACATCGTAAATTACTCAAATTCAATATATTTTATTCTCTGTAAAGAAATGAGTACAACTTTAAGCTCACAATTAGAGGACACTGTACAAGAACCATATTACCTGTCTATGATAGTTGAAGTGCTGATTAATTTTAGTGCTAGACCCTAATCACACACCATAAACTAAACATAATGCAACTACTACACTGTATCTAAAGGTTGCGCCGTCTTACACGTATGGATAAAGTTTACCACGTTTATTGGACAATTTTCTTTTAAATAATTCTTTCCCAAGTTTATATTTTCTTTAGTTTAATAATAGCATGGCTAGTTGGCCATGCAAACATGACAAGCTAGAAAACAGTTAGTGCCTTTTGCACTTTAGCTCTTTGACTCGCCCCATGCTTATTTGCTAGCATTAAAGTATATATAATGCATAATTACATTTGACACAGCTATTTATGACATTCAACCAGCACAGCCATATCTCAAAAGTGATTGGTAGTGAAAAATAACACACAGCTATGAATCAAATTGTCCTTTCGAGATCTGCTGTCCATTCTGATGGAGCAACACTGTGTCATCATGACCAATACCACCAATTTACTTCCCCACCACACTAAGGATTCTACTCAAAGAGCTCACTTTAGAGCACCATTTTATAACTGAGATAAAAAGTGTTTACATAAGTTGAGTAACTTTCTAAATATTGTAGGTTGCATTACTTATTAGATACAGGTCTTGTGTTACAGCCTGTATTAGAGCGCATTATTCTGCATGCTATTATTCTCAAAGTGTATAGTAATGAACCACTCAGCCACATTCACACAATCACTATTTGGTCAGTATTTTCCATCAATATTTGTAAGACAAAACCAGGAGTGGGTGATAAATACAAAAGTGATGACGTGTTTCTATTATATTCTTTGCTCCAATTGTTCCACTTCTGGTTTTGGCTTACAAATGCGGATGTAAAATACTGAAGGTGTGAACGTGGCCTTACGGAAAGTGGCTCCTGGACATAATACAGGTGTAACTTGGGACCAGTAAAATATAACTAATACAATGCATTTATAATGCTGATATCTTTTATAGATATATTTAATTATAAGCTGTAACTGGTGCTCGCATGTAAATATACACTTTAAATGGATGGTTTTAATGCCTGTGGCTTATTTAATGTGCAGATAAGAGATTGCTGTAGATGAGATTATAGGGAGTTCGCAATAGATGTATCCGATGATTCTAGTGACTTGGTCCAACATTATCTATGTGACATTAGATGCATTGTAACGCATCCATCAATCCTATTATACATGTCCTTTACTTAGATTTCTTGTAGGGCTGGTTTCTCATCAGAATTCTGGATTTTACTATAGAAGCTCAACAATGTTCATGACAAAACACTATTTTTATGTACATCTTGAGATAACTGAGCTTTTAAAAGGTACTTGAGAGTCACCCCCTGGATTTGTAGGCCAAACAGCACAAGCTACATCATGTGGCAGATTGCAGTCTAATAGCATGCACATCAATATGATGGCTATTTTTGACAAAAGTTCTCCACAATAATTGTGACCTTGAGTCTCATTCCGTAGTAATAAATCTGCCAGTTGTCAGTCTTCTGTATAAGTGTAAGCTCTTTAGGTTGGTCTTCCAGGTTAGATATCACTAGATTTATACATATCTGAAAGAAGCCGTGTGATAGGAACATTGCCAATAGTTTTCTTAAAAAAAACTTCCTCTATCGTGGATGGGCTTATGGACCGTAAAGCTGGTAGGAGTAGGAGAAGTTTCCCGAACCGGCAGGGCTGTGTAGGATACCTGTGAAACACAATGTGAAGAATACATAAGCTGCTTAACTGGGTGATAAATATATATAACACATAACCTTTACATGATTTTTTTTTTAATAAAAAAATGGGAATATACATTAGTACTGAACATACTATTTTTGTTCTTGCACTTTCACTTTTTTCTCCTTATGATTTCAAGAGTCATAAGGTTTCTTTTACTTTACCATTGACAAAGCAATATGGGGCTGTTTTGTTGGACAAGTTATAGTTTTGAATGACTCGATTCATTTTTTCATATAATGTACTGCAAAATGGGAAAAAAAATTCCAAGTGAATGGAAAAAGGGAGTGGGTGGGGAACGCAATTTCACCTGTATTTTGTTTTTACGGCGTTCATTGTGGAATAAAAATGACCTTGCAACATGATTATTGAGGTCAGTACAAACAGTAAAAACAATCTTGTATAGCTTTTTCAGTGGTTAACCTCCTATGAACATATGACATACTGGTGCATCATGTGCTGGCTCCCGAACTGACCCCACATTTTTGCTGGCAGATGATGGCTCTGATATTCAGCCATCATTTGCTTCTAAAATCTGAGTGTGAAGCGGACTCCCCTCCAAGCTGTTAACCTGTTAAATGCCACTGTCAATCTCTGATAGCAGCATTTACAGCGAGCCAGTAGGATGTGCATCATTCTGTGCACCCATCGGTGCCTCCTCAATCTGATGAAATTACTGGGTGCTGATGTGTTACTATGATGTCCTCAGGTTTGCTGAAGAACCCTGTGTCTGTCATGTCAGTCTTGTGAACACCACAAAAAAACAATTCTGGAATTGTACTTTTTTCACAATTTAGCCACACTTGGAATCTTTTTCCCACTTTCTAGTACATCATGTCATAAAATGAATGTACAACTGGTTCCACAAAAACCAAGCATTCATACGTCTATGATGATGGAAAAATAAAAAAGTTATGAGTCTTCGAAGAAGGAGAGTAAAAAATGAAAACTCAAAAATGCAAAATAGCCATGTCAGGAAGGGGGTTAAAAAAAACAGAGCTTCATAAAAAAAATGTTTTTTGTTTTTTTACATAGTGAGCTGTTTTAATTGGTACACGCAATGCTTTGTTCACTTTTCTATTGCATTTTTTGGGGAGGTGCGGTGATCAAAAACTGGCAATTCTGGGGTTTCATTTTTTTCTTTATTGTTTTTAACCTACAGGTTAACTAATTTTATATTTGATAGATAAGCCGTTTGTTTAAGTGGCAATAGTAAGTGTGTATTTTTTCTCTTTTTTTAACAGTGAAAAGAGGGATGATTTAACCCCTTCATGACCCAGCCTATTTTGACCTTAATGACCTGGCCATTTTTTGCAATTCTGACCAGTGTCCCTTTATGAGGTAATAACTCAGGAACGCTTCAACGGATCCTAGCGGTTCTGAGATTGTTTTTTTCGTGACATATTGGGCTTCATGTTAGTGGTAAATTTAGGTCGATAATTTTTGCGTTTGTGAAAAAAAATGGAAATTTGGTGAAAATTTTGCAATTTTCAAATTTTTCATTTTTATTCTGTTAAACCAGAGAGTTATGTGACACAAAATAGTTAATAAATAACATTACCCACATGTCTACTTTACATCAGCACAATTTTGGAAACAAAATTTTTTTTTGCTAGGAGGTTATAAGGGTTAAAATTTGACCAACGATTTCTCATTTTTGCAACAAAATTTACAAAACCATTTTTTTTAGGGACCACCTCACATTTGAAGTCAGTTTGAGGGGTCTATATGGCTGAAAATACCCAAAAGTGACACCATTCTAAAAACTGCACCTCTCAAGGTGCTCAAAACCACATTCAAGAAGTTTATTAACCCTTCAGGTGCTTCACAGCAGCAGAAGGAACATGGAAAGAAAAAAATGAAAATTTTAATTTTTAGTCACAAAAATTATCTTTTAGCAACTATTTTTTTATTTTCCCAAGGGTAAAAGGAGAAACTGGACCCCGAAAGTTATTGTACAATTTGTCCTGAGTACGCCGATACCCCATATCTGGGGGGGAACCACTGTTTGGGCGCACGACAGGGCTCGGAAGGGAAGGAGCGCCATTTGACTTTTTGAATGAAAAATTGGCTCCAATCTTTAGCGGGCACCTTGTCACATTTGGAGAGCCCCTGTGTGCCTAAAGATTGGAGCTCCCCCACAAATGACCCCATTTTGGAATCTAGACCCCCCAAGGAACTTATTTAGATGCATAGTGAGCACTTTGAGCCCCCAGGTGCTCCAAAAAAATGAAAAAGTACTTTTTTTCACAAAAAATTTCTTTTAGCCTCACTTTTTTCATGTGGGCGGGAACCACTGTTTAGGCAGACGTCGGGGCTCGGAAGGGAAGTAGTGACGTTTTGGAATGCAGACTTTGATGGAATGGTCTGCGGGCATCATGTTACGTTTGCAGAGGCCCTGATGTGTCTAAACAGTATAAACCCCCCACAAGTGACCCCATTTTGGAAACTAGACCCACCAAGGAACTTATCTAGATGTGTGGCAAGCACTTTGAACCCCCAAGTGCTTCACAGAGGTTTATAACGCAGAGCCGTGAAAATAAAAAATAATTTTTCTTTCCTCAAAAATAATTTTTTAGCAAGCAATTTTTTATTTTCACAAGGGTAACAGCAGAAATTGGACCCCAATAGTTGTTGTCCAGTTTGTCCTGAGTACGCTTATACTCCATATGTGGGGGTAAACCACTGTTTGGGCACACGACGGGGCTCAGAAGGGAAGTAGTGACATTTTGACATGCAGACTTAGATGGATTGGTCTGCGGGCGTCACGTTGCGTTTGCAGAGCTCCTGATGTGCCTAAACAGTAGAAACCCCCCACAAGTGACCCCATTTTGGAAACTAGACCCCCCAAGGAACTTCACAAAATTTTATAATGCACATCCGTGAAAATAAAAAAAAAATTTCCCCACAAAAATAATTTTTTAGCCCACATTTTTTTATTTTCTCAAGGGTAACAGGAGAAATTAGTCTCCCAAAGTTGTTGTGCAATTTTTCCTGAGGATGCTTATGCCCCATATGTTTGGGTAAACCACTGTTTGGGCACATGTCGGGGCTCGGAAGGGAGGGAGCACCAATTGACTTTTTGAACACAAGATTGGCTGGAATCAATGGTGGCGCCATGTCGCGTTTGTGCCTAAACAGTGGAAACCCCTCAATTCTAACTCCAACACTAACACACCCCAACCCTAATCCCAACTCTAGCCATAACTCTAATCACAACCCTAACCCCAACACACCCCTAACCACAACCCTAACCCCAACACACCCCTAACCCTAATCCCAACCCTAATCATAACCCTAACCACAAGCCTAACCCTAACCCCAACACACCCCTAACCCTAATCTTAACCCTATTTCCAAAAGGTAAAAGGCACTGCGTTTTACCTGCGGATTTACCGTGGATTTCCAGTGTTTTTTGTGCGGATTTCACCTGCGGATTCCTATTGAGGAACAGGTGTAAAACGCTGCGGAATCCGCACAAAGAATTGACATGCTGCAGAAAATACAACGCAGCATTTCTGCGTGGTATTTTCCGCACCATGGGCACAGCGGATTTGATTTTCCATAGGTTTACATGGTACAGTAAACGTGATGGAAAACTGCTGCGAATCCGCAGCGGCCAATCTGCGGCGGATCTGCAGCCAAATCAGCACCATGTGCACATAGCATAATTCTAACCCTAACCCTAATTCTAACCCTAACCCTAATTGCAACCCTAACCCTAATTCTAACCCTAACCCCAATTGCAACCCTAACCCTAATTGCAACCTTAACCCTAATTGCAACCCTAAACCTAATTGCAACCCTAACCCTAATTCTAACCCTAACCCTAATTGCAACCCTAACCCTAATTGCAACCCTAACCCTAGTTCTAACCCTAACCCTAGTGGGAAAATAAAAGTAAATATATTTTCTGTATTTTATTATTGTCCCTACCTATGGGGGTGATAAAGGGGGGGGTATTTACTATTTTTATTATTTGATCACTGTGATAGAACCTATCACAGTGATCAAAATGTACCTGGAATGAATCTGCCGGCTGGCAACTTCGGCGGGCACACTGCGCCCGCCATTTTGGAAGATGGTGGTGCCCATCGAGAAGACGGACAGACACCGGGAGGGAAACCGGAGCTCGGTAAGTATGGGGGGTGGGATCGGAGCACGGGGGGTTGGGGTCAGAGCACGGGGGAAGCGGACAGGAGGATGGAGGGGAGCGGAGGACAGTAGAGGACAGGACTGAGGGGAGGAGATCGGTGGCAGGGGCAGATCGTGGTCTCCAGTCATGGCCGATGATGTTGCAGCATCGGCCATGGCTGGATTGTAATATTTCACCAATTTTCATTGGTGAAATATTGCGATTGCTCTGATTGAAAGTGAAACAATCACTTTCAACAGCCAATTAGAGTAATCGTGGGGCGAAGCCACCACTCCTGGGCTGAAGTACCACTCCCCCTGTCCCTGCAGGTCAGGTGAAATTACAGTTAACCCTTTCACCCAACCTGCATAAACGCTATCATTCTGTGACACAGCATATGCGTCACAGGTCGGATTGGCACTGAATTTCATGACGCATACGCTGTGTCACAGGTTGGGAAGGGGTTAACAGGAACTTGTCATTACAGAAAATGCTGTTTACTTGCAAAATATAGGATAACTCTGCATGTAAATAGTGTTACATTGCTACTCGGATTCCATTTGGACCAATGTTATTCTATCATTCAGTGTGCATCTGCGTTTTTATTTCCAGCTTTGATCGGATTACAATCGGACTGGAAAATAATTGCAGCGTGCTGCGATTGTAATAGGAAATCGGATTGAATCCCGCAATAAAAAGCAGGCGAGTGCTGTCCAATTTTCACACAACGCTCTCATTTGAAAAGTCAGAAATTAATCTGCGGCGTACAATAAAATCACAGTGTGACATGTTGGAATAGATAGAATAGATATATACACATAGAATAGATAGAAATATAGATGTCAGTTACATATATATATATATATATATATACAGTGCCTACAAGTAGTATTCAACCCCCTGCAGATTTAGCAGGTTTAATAAGATGCAAATAAGTCAGAGCCTTCAAACTTCAAACAAGAGCAGGATTTATTAACAGATGCATAAATCTTACAAACCAAAAAGTTTTGTTGCTCAGTTAAATTTTTATAAATTTTAAACATAAAAGTGTGGGTCAATTATTATTCAACCCCTAGGTTTAATATTTTGTGGAATAACCTTTGTTTGCAATTACAGCTAATAATCGTCTTTTATAAGACCTGATCAGGCCGGCACAGGTCTCTGGAGTTATCTTGGCCCACTCCTCCATGCAGATCTTCTCCAAGTTATCTAGGTTCTTTGGGTGTCTCATGTGGACTTTAATCTTGAGCTCCTTCCACAAGTTTTCAATTGGGTTAAGGTCAGGAGACTGACTAGGCCACTGCAACACCTTGATTTTTTGCCTCTTGAACCAGGCCTTGGTTTTCTTGGCTGTGTGCTTTGGGTCGTTGTCTTGTTGGAAGATGAAATGACGACCCATCTTAAGATCCTTGATGTAGGAGCGGAGGTTCTTGGCCAAAATCTCCAGGTAGGCCGTGCTATCCATCTTCCCATGGATGCGGACCAGATGGCCAGGCCCCTTGGCTGAGAAACAGCCCCACAGCATGATGCTGCCACCACCATGCTTGACTGAAGGGATGGTATTCTTGGGGTCGTATGCAGTGCCATCCAGTCTCCAAACGTCACGTGTGTGGTTGGCACCAAAGATCTCGATCTTGGTCTCATCAGACCAGAGAACCTTGAACCAGTCAGTCTCAGAGTCCTCCAAGTGATCATGAGCAAACTGTAGGCGAGCCTTGACATGACGCTTTGAAAGTAAAGGTACCTTACGGCTCGTCTGGAACGGAGACCATTGCGGTGGAGTACATTACTTATGGTATTGACTGAAACCAATGTCCCCACTGCCATGAGATCTTCCCAGAGCTCCTTCCTTGTTGTCCTTGGGTTAGCCTTGACTCTTCGGACAAGCCTGGCCTCGGCACGGGAGGAAACTTTCAAAGGCTGTCCAGGCCGTGGAAGGCTAACAGTAGTTCCATAAGCCTTCCACGTCCGGATGATGCTCCCAACAGTGGAGACAGGTAGGCCCAACTCCTTGGAAAGGGTTTTGTACCCCTTGCCAGCCTTGTGACCCTCCACGATCTTGTCTCTGATGGCCTTGGAATGCT
Source organism: Ranitomeya variabilis (assembly GCF_051348905.1). NCBI lineage: Eukaryota > Metazoa > Chordata > Amphibia > Anura > Dendrobatidae > Ranitomeya > Ranitomeya variabilis. Next base: position 735,475,855 of record NC_135233.1, read on the forward strand.
CCTTTGTCTTTCCCATGTTGACCATGTATGAGTGCTGTTCACAAGTTTGGGGAGGGTCTTAAATAGTCAGAAAAGGCTGGAAAAAGAGATAATTAATCCAAACATGTGAAGCTCATTGTTCTTTGTGCCTGAACTACTTCTTAATACTTTAGGGGAACCAAACAGAATTCTGGTAAGTTTACATACCCTGGCAGAATTTTTGCTTTCTTGTCCTTTTGTTAGAGAATATGAATGATAACACCAAAACTTTTCCTCCATTCATGGTTAGTGGTTGGTGAAGCCATTTATTGTCATACTACTGTGTTTTCTCTTTTTAAATCATAATGACAACCCAAAACATCCAAATGACCCTGATCAAAAGTTTACATACCCTGATGATTTTGACCTGATAACATGCACAGAAATTGACACAAATGGGTTTGAATGGCTACATTAGGAGAGAAATCAACGTGCCTATGATGAAAGGAACACCATTCCTACTGTAAAGCACGGAGGTGGATTGCTGATGTTTTGGGGATGTGTGAGCTATAAAGGCACAGGAAACTTGTTCAAACTTGAAGGAAAGATGAATGCAGCACGTTATCAGCAAATACTGGAGGCAAATTTGCACTCATCAGCACAGGAGCTGCGCATGGGACGTCCTTGGACGTTCCAACATGACAATGATCCAAAACACAAGGCCAAGTCGACCTGTCATTGGCTACAGCAGAACAAAGTGAAGGTTCTGGAGTGGCCATCTCAGTCTCCTGACATTAATATCATTGAGTCACTCTGGGGAGATCTCAAGCACACAGTTCATGCTAGACAGCCCAGGAATTTACAGGAACTTGAGGCTTTTTGCCAAGAAAAGTGAGCAGCTTTACCATCTGAGAAAATAAAGAACCTCATCCACAACTACCACAAAAGACTTCAAGCTGTCATTGATGTTAGAGGGGGCAATACACGGTATTAAGAAATGGGGTATTTGAATTTTTGATCAGGGTCATTTGGATGTTTTGGGTTGTCATTATGATTTAAAAAGAGAAAGCACAGTAGTTTTTCAATAAATGGCTTCACCCAACCACTAACCATGAGTGGAGAAAACATTTTGGTGTTATCATTCATATTCTCTGAAAAAAGGACAAGAAAGCAAAAATTCTGCCGGGGTATGTAAACTTTTGAGCACAACTGTATATTAGATAGATAGATAGATAGAAGAAAAGCCATATACTGTAAAATCACAGCAGGAGCCGAAAGGATAGAAGAGATGGATGGCATACACATGTATGTAAATACATGTGTGTATGTAAATACACATAGAATAGGTAAATATACAGATGTCAGTGACAAATACAATTGGTACAGTGTGTGTGCAGCTTACTGTACATGTATTTAATTATTAAAAGATTATTTTTCAGAAAAAAATGGTGTGGGCTCTCAAGTAATTTTCTTAACCAGCAGAGGGAAAGTCAACGGCTGGGGGAAGATGTTTATAGTCTGGGAAGGGGTTAATACCCATGGAACTTCCCAGGATATTAATATCAGCTCACAGCTGTATACTTAGCATTTGCTGGCTATTAAAATGGTGCCCCCCCAAAAAAATGATGTAGGGTCCCCTTATAAGTAATAACCAGCAAACGTTATACAGACAGCTGTGGGCTGATATTATTAGCCTAGGAAGAGGCCATAGAAACTGCCCCCTTCCCACAGGCTAATAAACATCAGCTCTCAGCCACCCCAGAAAAGGCGCATCTATAAGATGTGCCACTTCTGGCACCTAGCCTCCCTCTTCCCACTTGCCAAGTAGCGGTGGCAAGTGGGCTGATAGTTGAGGGGGTTGATGTCACCTTTGTATTTTCAGGTGACATCAAGTCCAGAGGTTAGTAATGGAGAGGTGTCAATAAGACGCCCCCATTACTAACCCCACAGTCATATTGTATAAAAACACACAAACCCAGAAAAAAGTCCTTTCATTGAAAGAATGAAACAGACTCCTTTAGCAAATCTTATTTAAACCATACTTATGACATCGCCCATTCCAGAGACGCCATTGTCTTCTGCAAAATAGTTAAAATATAAAAACAATATTCCTCACTGCTCTACAGAGAAGATGATAATTTGTCCCATGATACATCTAGATGGCAGGCAGCATGGTTTCATGACGCAACCATACAGTCTGTCATCCAGCAGACACTGAGCACCGTGTGTTCCATGTCTCCCTGTGAACTATTACCTGTCTGACAGCACCACGAGCGTGAGAAAGTTCACATGTTCGCTGTGCTGTCAGGTCCTGGGAATTCACAGCCAATGAACTCACTTCACCTATCTGACATCAGCACAAGCGCTGTGGGAAAATTTTATATCTCTCTATTCAATGTGTATACATCTATTCTACTCCAACCTGACACGCTGTGATTTTACTGTACACGACAGATGAATTACCGATTTTTCATCTATATATATATATATATATATATATTGTAGGGGTTTCACTAACTCAGGTGCGACGGCTGACACTTAGGAGGCAGGTTCCAACAAAAGTTCAAAGGTTTATTGCTTCGTAAACCAGTTAGCATAAACAGAAAACAAATAGCCTTTAACTCAGGCAAAAGGAAAAAAACAACTGTCCATTCCTTCAGGCTCAGACCTGGAGCCTTAACAACCTCTGGAGGCTAGCACCTCCACACATATCCACTGTGTTAAGCATTAGCCTGTCTTATATAGAGCTAACCACACCCAGTAACCCATCACATGATTAGCCATGTGGTCTGACATCACCACAGGTCCTGAAAGAGATATATATACATGGTTATGTGCAACAAAAAAATACTCCGGGCTACATTACAGCAACAAGCCACCTATGCGATACATATCTCCCGTCGACTACACACCCTTTAGCCATGCTACATACCTCCCCCCTCTGCCTAAAGCCGTGGGGCTTGGCACTTTCCCCCACTAAACAAGGGATTCTTGATAGGGTATCCGCATTACCGTGCAGCTTTCCAGCCCTATGTTCCACATGGAAACTGAAGTCCTGCAGGGCTAAGAACCAACGGGTGACCCTAGCATTTCTACCTTTTGTTTCCCTCATCCATCTAAGTGGGGCATTGTCAGATATTAGTCTGAATTTACGACCCAGCAGATAGTACCGTAACATGTCCACCGCCCACTTTATGGCCAAACACTCTTTTTCCACGACTGAGTAGTTCTTCTCAGATGAGGACAGATTTCTACTCAGATAGAGAACTGGATGCTCCTCCCCATGTAGCTCTTGGGAAAGGACTGCTCCTACCCCAACATCTGAGGCATCTGTCTGAAGAATAAATTATTTCTTGAAGTCCGGGGCCATCAGAACGGGCTGCTTACATAGAGCCCCTTTCAACTCTTGGAAGGCTGACTCTGTCTCTTCGGACCATTTAACCATCACCGATTTTGTCCCCTTTAGCAGATCAGTCAGAGGCGCAGCCACTGTGGCAAAGTTCGGGATGAACCTCCTGTAATATCCCACGATTCCCAGAAAGGTTTTAACTTGCTTTTTTGGAGAGTGGTTTCAGCCATGTTTGGATTGCCTCCACTTTCCTGATTTGGGGCTTTATTTCTCCACGACCCACTATATAGCCTAGGTATTTAGCTTCTTCCTTATCCAAGGCACACTTCTTCGGGTATATTGTAAACCCCGCCTCTCTTAGAGCATCAAACACTGCTTGGACTTTCTCCAGATGACTCTCCCAGTCCGGGCTAAAGATGACGATATCATCTAGGTACGCAGCAGTGTAGGCCTTATGGGGTGCAAGGACTCTATCCATAGCCCTCTGGAAGGTCGCCGGAGCTCCCTGTAGGCCAAACGGCATCCGGACATACTGGAAGCATCCATCAGGTGTCGAAAAGGCCGTTTTCTCCTTGGCTTCCTGTGCCATGGGGATCTGCCAATACCCCTTTGTCAAATCCAAGGTGGATATATATCTGGCGTGCCCAAGCCTTTCGATGAGCTCATCAACGCGGGGCATGGGATAAGCGTCAAACTTGGAGACCTCATTCAACTTCCGATAGTCGTTGCAAAACCTCCACTCTCCATCAGGTTTTGGGACCAGGACAATTGGGCTTGACCAACCGCTCTTGGATTCCTCAATGACTCCAAGCTTCAACATACGCTCCACTTCCTTGGAGATAACTTCTCGACAAGCCTCAGGAATACGATAGGGCTTCACGTTCACCCGCACATATGGCTCTGTTAGGACCTCATGCTCTATGACCTTCGTGTGTCCTGGCAACTCTGAAAACAGGTCCCTGTTTTTCTGGAGTAACTCCTGGCACTGCTGTTTCTGGGTCTTCGATAGCGTCTCCGCTATAGGAACCGCTCCAACCTCACCTTCTGGGTTGCTTAACAATGATGGAGTTACTGTCGGCTCTCTATCTTGCCACGGCTTGATGAGGTTGACATGGTATACTTGGAATGGTTTCCGTCTTCCTGGTTGGTGAATTTTATAATTTACTTCACCAAGTTTTTTTTCGACAACCTCATATGGCCCTTGCCATTTGGCCAAGAACTTGCTTTCCACCGTGGGAACTAACACAAGAACTCGGTCTCCCGGATTGAACTGCCTCACTCTTGCAGACCAGTTGTAGACTCTGGCCTGAGCTTCTTGTGCCTGGAGGAGGTGTTCTTTCACGATAGGCATCACCTTTGCAATCCTCTGCTGCATCAGGGCCACATGCTCAATGACGCTTCTGTGGGGCGTGACTTCCCAGGTTTCCTTGGCTATATCCAGGAGTCCTCGCGGATGTCGGCCATATAGAAGCTCAAACGGTGAGAACCCTGTGGAGGCCTGTGGAACATCACGAATGGAAAACATCAGATAGGGTAAGAGACAATCCCAGTCTCTACCGTCTTTCTCTATAGCTTTTCTCAGCATGCTCTTCAGTGTCTTGTTAAATCTCTCAACAAGGCCATCTGACTGGGGATGGTACACCGAGGTCCTCAACTGGGAGATTTTCAGGGCTTTGCATAACTCCCTCATCACCTTGCTCATGAAAGGTGTCCCCTGGTCAGTCAGGATCTCCTTCGGCAGACCTGTCCGGGAAAAGACATGGACCAACTCGCGGGCTATACTCTTCGAGGAAGAATTTCTCAAGGGAATTGCCTCAGGATAGCGTGTAGCATAGTCCAGGATGACTAATATATACTGATGGCCCCGGGCTGATTTAACTAAGGGACCAACCAAGTCCATGGCAATTCTCTCGAACGGCACCTCAATAATGGGCAGTGGCACAAGGGGGTTCCGGAAATGAGGAGTGGGAGCAGTTAGCTGACATGTAGGGCAGGACCTGCAATAGTTCACAATTTCCCGGTGACACCCAGGCCAATAGAACCTCTGCACAACCCGTTCCTGCGTTTTTTCCACCCCTAGGTGTCCACCCAAGATGTGTGAATGGGCCATGTCCAACACCTTCCGTCTATATGGACCCGGCACTACCAACTGCTCTACCAACTCCTCCCTTATTTTCGTGACCCGGTACAACAACTCCCCACTCATCAGAAAATGGGGAAATCTTGTGTCTGCCCCCGGCTCCTGTACCACCCAGTCAATAACTGTGACATTATTAAAGGCTTCCCTCAGAGTGGGGTCCCTATGTTGGGCAGTCCCAAAATTCTCACCGGTTACCTCTAACTCCATAATGTCAGATGCAGGGGACACTTCCTCCTCATCCCCAACCAGAACACAAAAAGGAAACCTGTCTGTCTCTGGGTGTGGAGTCACCCTTCCAGGGTTCATTGGTTCCCTACTCTTGCTAGGGAGCTCAGAACATTTTCCCCACAAATCCCAAAACAAACAGAAATCCCGGCCAATAATTATAGGGTGCAACAAGTCCTGCACGACGCCGACTATGTGGGACTCAGTGCCACATGCCGTTTCAATGTCCACCCTGGCCAAAGGGTAGTCCTTTGCATCACCATGTATGCACCGCACTCCGACCTTCTTTCCCGGGAGCAGGTGGAGAGGAAAAGTGGCCCTCACCAGGGTCACTAGGCTCCCCGAGTCTAACAGTGCCGTGACTGCTCGACCATTCACCTTTACGGGACACGCTTGAGGTCCCTCGTTGGGCGGAGAGTTCACACTGCAGGCTGGATACCCATAGTATGAACAACGGCGTCCCATGCTGCAGTCCATCTGCTCAGTGGTCTGGGAACAACGGGCAGCTATATGTCTGGGCCCGTGGCACCTCCAGCAAATAATATCACCTGTAGGGACCTTGGGCACCACCTCCACCGCCCTTTGTGACCTTGGACGCCCCACCCCTTTTTGGGACTCAGCAGCTTTCTGGGACCCCCAGTACGGCATGGGCTGCCTCCCAAATGAGCCTTCCATCCCTTGGTATCTCTCGACCAGTCCGATCAGTTCGTCGGCATTCTGGAGATCACCCTGGGCAACCCAAGTCTGTATGGACCTCGGGAGGGAATGCACAAACCGATCCATCATCACCCGTTCTACCATCTGTGCAGGCGTAGAGGACTCTGGCTGCAGCCATTTCTGGACCAGGTGCAACAGGTCAAACATTTGGGAGCGAGGCGGTTTGTCCCGGTGATAGGCCCAGCAGTGAACTCGCTGTGCCCTAACAGTCAGTGTCACCCCCAAACGTGTGAGAACCTCGGCTTTCAATTTGTCATACTCCTTGGCATCCTGCAAGGTCAAATCATAGTATGCCTTCTGAGGTTCCCCCGTCAGGTAAGGCGCCAACACCTCTGCCCACTGCTCTGGCGGAAGTTTTTCCCTCTCAGCGACCCTCTCAAACACTGTCAGGAAGGCCTCAACATCATCCCCGGGACTCATTTTCTGTAATGCGCGTCTTACCGTCTTCCGGACGTGGGTGTCATCAGCCAAACCTGGGGTTGGGGCGCTCGTCTTGCCCTGGATGGAGGTTGCCAGAAGCTGCATCTGCTGCCGTTGCTCCTGCTGGTTCTGTTGCATCTGCTGCCGTTGTTCCTGCTGGCTCTGCCGTTGCTCCTGCTGGCTCTGTTCTATCTGCTGCATCAACAGCTTGTTGGTCTCTTGCTGGTTCTGTTGCAACTGCTGCATAAACAGCCTGTTAGCCTCTTGCTGCTGTGACTGCGACTGGACCAAGTGTTTCAGTAGGTCCTCCATTTTCCTTGACAATGCTTGCTGGCTTACAGCCGACTTGACCCAGGACATTAAAAAATAGACTTACGTCTCCACTGGGAATGCTGCCCGCACGTCTACCACCAATTGTAGGGGTTTCACTCACTCAGGTGCGACGGCTGACACTTAGGAGGCTGTTATGGTTCTCAATGACAAGAGAACATAGCCCAGCAAACATAAGAACTAGCTCTTGGAAGGATGGAAACTAAACTGACCATGAACTAAACCTGCCGCACAACTAACAGTAGCCGGGTAGCGTAGCCTGCGTTTTATCCCTAGACGCCCAGCGCCGGCCGGAGGACTAACTAATCCTGGCAGAGGAAAATATAGTCCTGGCTCACCTCTAGAGAAATTTCCCCGAAAGGCAGACAGAGGCCCCCACAAATATTGGCGGTGATTTTAGATGAAATGACAAACGTAGTATGAAAATAGGTTTAGCAAAATTGAGGTCCGCTTACTAGATAGCAGGAAGACAGAAAGGGCACTTTCATGGTCAGCTGAAAACCCTATCAAAACACCATCCTGAAATTACTTTAAGACTCTAGTATTAACTCATAACATCAGAGTGGCAATTTCAGATCACAAGAGCTTTCCAGACACAGAAACGAAACTACAGCTGTGAACTGGAACAAAATGCAAAAACAAACAAGGACCAAAGTCCAACTTAGCTGGGAGTTGTCTAGCAGCAGGAACATGCACAGAAAGGCTTCTGATTACAATGTTGACCGGCATGGAAGTGACAGAGGAGCAAGGCTAAATAGCGACTCCCACATCCTGATGGAAACAGGTGAACAGAGAGGATGATGCACACCAGTTCAATTCCACCAGTGGCCACCGGGGGAGCCCAAAATCCAATTTCACAACAGTACCCCCCCCTCAAGGAGGGGGCACCGAACCCTCACCAGAACCACCAGGGCGATCAGGATGAGCCCTATGAAAGGCACGGACCAAATCGGAGGCATGAACATCAGAGGCAGTCACCCAAGAATTATCCTCCTGACCGTATCCCTTCCATTTGACCAGATACTGGAGTTTCCGTCTGGAAACACGGGAGTCCAAGATTTTTTCCACAACGTACTCCAACTCGCCCTCAACCAACACCGGAGCAGGAGGCTCAACGGAAGGCACAACCGGTACCTCATACCTGCGCAATAATGACCGATGAAAAACATTATGAATAGAAAAAGATGCAGGGAGGTCCAAACGGAAGGACACAGGGTTAAGAATCTCCAATATCTTGTACGGGCCGATGAACCGAGGCTTAAACTTGGGAGAAGAAACCCTCATAGGGACAAAACGAGAAGACAACCACACCAAGTCCCCAACACAAAGCCGAGGACCAACCCGACGCCGGCGGTTGGCAAAAAGCTGAGTCTTCTCCTGGGACAACTTCAAATTGTCCACCACCTGCCCCCAAATCTGATGCAACCTCTCCACCACAGCATCCACTCCAGGACAATCCGAAGATTCCACCTGACCAGAAGAAAATCGAGGATGAAACCCCGAATTACAGAAAAAGGGAGACACCAAGGTGGCAGAGCTGGCCCGATTATTGAGGGCAAACTCCGCTAAAGGCAAAAAAGCAACCCAATCATCCTGATCTGCAGACACAAAACACCTCAAATATGTCTCCAAGGTCTGATTCGTCCGCTCGGTCTGGCCATTAGTCTGAGGATGGAAAGCAGACGAGAAAGACAAATCTATGCCCATCCTAGCACAGAATGCTCGCCAAAATCTAGACACGAATTGGGTACCTCTGTCAGAAACGATATTCTCCGGAATACCATGCAAACGGACCACATTTTGAAAAAACAGAGGAACCAACTCGGAAGAAGAAGGCAACTTAGGCAGGGGAACCAAATGGACCATCTTAGAGAAACGATCACACACCACCCAGATGACAGACATCTTCTGAGAAACAGGAAGATCCGAAATAAAATCCATCGAGATGTGCGTCCAGGGCCTCTTCGGAATAGGCAAGGGCAACAACAATCCACTAGCCCGAGAACAACAAGGCTTGGCCCGAGCACAAACGTCACAAGACTGCACAAAGCCTCGCACATCTCGAGACAGGGAAGGCCACCAGAAGGACCTTGCCACCAAATCCCTGGTACCAAAGATTCCAGGATGACCTGCCAACGCAGAAGAATGAACCTCAGAAATGACTTTACTGGTCCAATCATCAGGAACAAACAGTCTACCAGGTGGGCAACGATCAGGTCTATCCGCCTGAAACTCCTGCAAGGCCCGCCGCAGGTCTGGAGAAACGGCAGACAATATCACTCCATCCTTAAGGATACCTGTAGGTTCAGAATTACCAGGGGAGTCAGGCTCAAAACTCCTAGAAAGGGCATCCGCCTTAACATTCTTAGAACCCGGCAGGTAGGACACCACAAAATTAAACCGAGAGAAAAACAACGACCAGCGCGCCTGTCTAGGATTCAGGCGTCTGGCGGACTCAAGATAAATTAGATTTTTGTGGTCAGTCAATACCACCACCTGATGTCTAGCCCCCTCAAGCCAATGACGCCACTCCTCAAAAGCCCACTTCATGGCCAAAAGCTCCCGATTCCCAACATCATAATTCCGCTCGGCGGGCGAAAATTTACGCGAGAAAAAAGCACAAGGTCTCATCACGGAGCAATCGGAACTTCTCTGCGACAAAACCGCCCCAGCTCCGATTTCAGAAGCGTCGACCTCAACCTGAAAAGGAAGAGCAACATCAGGCTGACGCAACACAGGGGCGGAAGAAAAGCGGCGCTTAAGCTCCTGAAAGGCCTCCACAGCAGCAGGGGACCAATCAGCGACATCAGCACCCTTCTTAGTCAAATCAGTCAATGGTTTAACAACATCAGAAAAACCAGCAATAAATCGACGATAAAAGTTAGCAAAGCCCAAAAATTTCTGAAGACTCTTAAGAGAAGAGGGTTGCGTCCAATCACAAATAGCCTGAACCTTGACAGGATCCATCTCGATGGAAGAGGGGGAAAAAATATATCCCAAAAAGGAAATCTTTTGAACCCCAAAAACGCACTTAGAACCCTTCACACACAAGGAATTAGACCGCAAAACCTGAAAAACCCTCCTGACCTGCTGGACATGAGAGTCCCAGTCATCCGAAAAAATCAAAATATCATCCAGATACACAATCATAAATTTATCCAAATAATCACGGAAAATGTCATGCATAAAGGACTGAAAGACTGAAGGGGCATTTGAAAGACCAAAAGGCATCACCAAATACTCAAAGTGGCCCTCGGGCGTATTAAATGCGGTTTTCCACTCATCCCCCTGCTTAATTCGCACCAAATTATACGCCCCACGGAGATCTATCTTAGAGAACCACTTGGCCCCCTTTATGCGAGCAAACAAATCAGTCAGCAGTGGCAACGGATATTGATATTTAACCGTGATTTTATTCAAAAGCCGATAATCAATGCACGGCCTCAAAGAGCCATCTTTCTTAGCCACAAAGAAAAAACCGGCTCCTAAGGGAGATGACGAAGGACGAATATGTCCCTTTTCCAAGGACTCCTTTATATATTCTCGCATAGCAGCATGTTCAGGCACAGACAGATTAAATAAACGACCCTTAGGGTATTTACTACCCGGAATCAAATCTATGGCACAATCGCACTCCCGGTGCGGAGGTAATGAACCAAGCTTAGGTTCTTCAAAAACGTCACGATATTCAGTCAAGAATTCAGGAATCTCAGAGGGAATAGATGATGAAATGGAAACCACAGGTACGTCCCCATGCGTCCCCTTACATCCCCAGCTTAACACAGACATAGCTTTCCAGTCAAGGACTGGGTTATGAGATTGCAGCCATGGCAATCCAAGCACCAACACATCATGTAGGTTATACAGCACAAGAAAGCGAATAATCTCCTGGTGATCCGGATTAATCCGCATAGTTACTTGTGTCCAGTATTGTGGTTTATTGCTAGCCAATGGGGTGGAGTCAATCCCCTTCAGGGGTATAGGAGTTTCAAGAGGCTCTAAATCATACCCACAGCGTTTGGCAAAGGACCAATCCATAAGACTCAAAGTGGCGCCAGAGTCGACATAGGCATCCGCGGTAATAGATGATAAGGAACAAATCAGGGTCACAGATAGAATAAACTTAGACTGTAAAGTGCCAATTGAAACAGACTTATCAAGCTTCTTAGTACGCTTAGAGCATGCTGATATAACATGAGTTGAATCACCGCAATAGAAGCACAACCCATTTTTTCGTCTAAAATTCTGCCGTTCACTTCTGGACAGAATTCTATCACATTGCATATTCTCTGGCGTCTTCTCAGTAGACACCGCCAAATGGTGCACAGGTTTGCGCTCCCGCAGACGCCTATCGATCTGGATAGCCATTGTCATGGACTCATTCAGACCCGCAGGCACAGGGAACCCCACCATAACATCCTTAATGGCATCAGAGAGACCCTCTCTGAAATTCGCCGCCAGGGCGCACTCATTCCACTGAGTAAGCACAGCCCATTTACGGAATTTCTGGCAATATATTTCAGCTTCGTCTTGCCCCTGAGATAGGGACATCAAGGCCTTTTCCGCCTGAAGTTCTAACTGAGGTTCCTCATAAAGCAACCCCAAGGCCAGAAAAAACGCATCCACATTGAGCAACGTAGGATCCCCTGGAGCCAATGCAAAAGCCCAATCCTGAGGGTCGCCCCGGAGCAAGGAAATCACAATCCTGACCTGCTGAGCAGGATCTCCAGCAGAGCGAGATTTCAGGGACAAAAACAACTTGCAATTATTTTTGAAATTTTGAAAGCAAGATCTATTCCCCGAGAAAAATTCAGGCAAAGGAATTCTAGGTTCAGATATAGGAACATGAACAACAAAATCTTGTAAATGTTGAACTTTCGTGGTGAGATTATTCAAACCTGCAGCTAAACTCTGAATATCCATTTTAAACAGGTGAACACAGAGCCATTCCAGGATTAGAAGGAGAGAGAGAGAGAAAGGCTGCAATATAGGCAGACTTGCAAGAGATTCAATTACAAGCACACTCAGAACTGAAAAAAAAAAAAATCTTCAGCAGACTTCTCTTTTCTCTCCTTTCTCTGTCAAATAATTTAACCCCTTTTTTGGCCGGTCAAACTGTTATGGTTCTCAATGACAAGAGAACATAGCCCAGCAAACATAAGAACTAGCTCTTGGAAGGATGGAAACTAAACTGACCATGAACTAAACCTGCCGCACAACTAACAGTAGCCGGGTAGCGTAGCCTGCGTTTTATCCCTAGACGCCCAGCGCCGGCCGGAGGACTAACTAATCCTGGCAGAGGAAAATATAGTCCTGGCTCACCTCTAGAGAAATTTCCCCGAAAGGCAGACAGAGGCCCCCACAAATATTGGCGGTGATTTTAGATGAAATGACAAACGTAGTATGAAAATAGGTTTAGCAAAATTGAGGTCCGCTTACTAGATAGCAGGAAGACAGAAAGGGCACTTTCATGGTCAGCTGAAAACCCTATCAAAACACCATCCTGAAATTACTTTAAGACTCTAGTATTAACTCATAACATCAGAGTGGCAATTTCAGATCACAAGAGCTTTCCAGACACAGAAACGAAACTACAGCTGTGAACTGGAACAAAATGCAAAAACAAACAAGGACCAAAGTCCAACTTAGCTGGGAGTTGTCTAGCAGCAGGAACATGCACAGAAAGGCTTCTGATTACAATGTTGACCGGCATGGAAGTGACAGAGGAGCAAGGCTAAATAGCGACTCCCACATCCTGATGGAAACAGGTGAACAGAGAGGATGATGCACACCAGTTCAATTCCACCAGTGGCCACCGGGGGAGCCCAAAATCCAACTTCACAACAGGAGGCAGGTTCCAACAAAAGTTCAAAGGTTTTTTGCTTCATAAACCAGTTAGCATAAACAGAAAACAAATAGCCTTTAACTCAGGCAAACGGAAAAAAACAACTGTCCATTCCTTCAGGCTCAGACCTGGAGCCTTAACAACCTCTGGAGGCTAGCACCTCCACACATATCCACTGTGTTAGGGTACTGTCACACTCTGCAACTTTCCAACGATCACGACCAGCGATACGACCTGGCCGTGATCTTTGGAAAGTCGTTGTGTGGTCGCTGGGGAGCCGTCACACAGACAGCTCTCCAGCGACCAACGATGCCGAAGGCCCCGGGTAACCAGGGTAAACATCGGGTTACTAAGCGCAGGGCCACGCTTAGTAACCCGATGTTTACCCTGGTTACCATCGTAAAAGTAAAAAAAAACAAACAGTACATACTCACATTCCGGTGTCCGTCAGGTCCCTCGCAGTCTGCTTCCCGCTCTGACTGAGTGCCGCCGTAAAGTGAAAGCACAGCACAGCGGTGACGTCACCGCTGTGCTCTGCTCTTACTTTACAGCTGGCTGTATCGTATGGATATCGCTGGAACGTCACGGATCGTACCATCATAGCGACAAAAGTGCCACTGTGAGACAGTACCCTTAAGCATTAGCCTGTCTTATATAGAGCTAACCACACCCAGTAACCCATCACATGATTAGCCATGTGGTCTGACATCACCACAGGTCCTGAAAGAGATATATATACATGGTTATGTGCAACAAAGAAATACTCCGGGCTACATTACAGCAACAAGCCACCTATGCCACACATATCTCCCGTCGACTACACACCCTTTAGCCATGCTACAATATATATATATACTACTCAAAAAAATAAACACTTGACCCCTTTCTGAAACCAGATGTACTATCCCGTCGAGGTGATCTGGGCCCGTATGACCATCGATGGGATAGTACGTCATACGCGATCAGCCGCTCTCACGGGGGGAGCGCAGCTGATCGCGGCCGGGTGTCAGCTGATTATCACTGACATCTGGCACTATGTGCCAGGAGCGGTCACAGACCGCTCTCAGCACTTTAACCCCCGATACACTGCGATCAAACAAGATCGCAGCATTCCGGTGACATAGGGAAGCATCGCGCAGGGAGGGGGCTCCCTGCGTGCTTCCCTGAGACCCTCAGAACAACACGATGTGATTGCATTGTTCTGAGGGCCTGCTGCATGCAGGCCCCTGGATCCAAGATGGCCCCGGGGTCCTTCTGGGTCCTGCAGGGAGGTGGCTTGTCAGTGCCTGCTGAGAGCAGGCTCCGGCAAGCCTCCTGTACTGCCTGTCAGATCGCTGATCTGACACAGTGCTCTGCAAAGTGTCAGATCAGCGATCTGACACTATATAGTGATGTCCCACCCTGGGACAAAGTAAAAAAGTTTAAAAAAAAATTAACATGTGGAAAAATATATTTTAGAAAATTCCTAAATAGAGAAAAAAAAAATTGTTCCAATAAATACATTTCTTTATGTAAATAAATAAAATAAACAATAAAAGTACACATATTTAGTATCCCCACGTGCGTAAAAACCCGACCTATAAAACTGTCTCACTAGTTAACCCCTTCAGTGAACATCGTAAATAAAATTTAAAAAAAATGAAGCAAAAAACAGTGGTTTATCATCATGCCGCCAAACAAAAAGTGGAATAACATGCAATCAAAAAGAGAGATATAAATAAACATGGTTCCGCGAAAAACGTCATCTTGTCCTGCAAAAAATGAGCTGCCATACAGCACCATTAGTGAAAAAATAAAAAAGTTATAGCTCTCAGAATAAAGCGATGCAAAAACAATTATTTTTTATTTAAAATAGTTTTTATTGTATAAAAGCGCCAAAACATAAAAAATAATATAAATGAGGTATCGCTGCAATCGTACTGACCCAAAGAATAAAACTGCCTTATCAATTTTACCACACACAGAACGGTATAAACGCCCCACCAAAAAGAAATTAATGAATGTTCATTCTGCCTCCCAAAAATTGTAATAAAAAGCGATCAAAAAATGTCATGGGCCCGAAAATGGTACGAATAAAAACGTCAACTAGTCCTGCAAAAATCAAAACCTCACATGACTCTGTGGGCCAAAATATGGAAAAATTATAGCTCTCAAAATGTGGTGATGCACAAATTATTTTTTGCAATAAAAAGCGTCTTTTAGCGTGACAGCTGCCAAACATAAAAACCAGATATAAAAACCTGCTATAAATAGTAAATCAAAACCCCCTTTATCACCCACTTAGTTAGGGAAAAATAATAACATAAAAAATGTATTTATTTCCATTTTCCCATTAGGGTTAGGATTAGGGTTGGGGCTAAAGATAGGGTTAGGGCTAAAGTTAGGGTTAGGGTTGGGGCTAAAGTTAGGGTTGGGGTTCGAGGTGGGGTTAGGATTTGGATTACGTTTAAGGCTGGGATTAGGGTTAGGGTTGGGATTAGGGTTAGGGATGTGTTGGGGTTAGGGTTGTGGTTAGGGTTGGGATTAGGGTTAAGGGTGTGTTCGGCTTAGGGGTGTGGTTATGGTTAGGGTTGGGATTAGGGTTAGGGATGTGTTGGGGTTTGGGTTGGAGTTATAATTGGGGGGTTTCCACTGTTTAGGCATATCAGGGGCTCTCCAAACGCGACATGGTGTCCGATCTCAATTCCAGCCAATTCTGCATTGAAAAAGTAAAACGGTGCTCCTTCCCTTCTGAGCTCTGCCGTGCGCCCAAACAATGGTTTACCCCCACATGTGGGGTATCAGCGGATACAGGACACATTGTACAACAACTTTTGCAGTCCAATTTCTCCTGTTACCCTTGGGAAAATAAAAAATTTGGGGCAAAAAAAATCATTTTTGTGAAAAAAATATGATTTTTTATTTTTTCGGATCTACATTATAAACTTCTGTGAAGCACTTGGGGGTTCAAAGCGCTCACCACACATCTAGATAAGTTCCTTAGGGGTCTACTTTCCAAAATGGTGTCACTTGTGGGGGGTTTCCACTGTTTACGCACATCAGGAGCTCTCTAAACACGACATGGCATCCGATCTCAATTCCAGCCAATTTTGCACTGAAAAGTCAAATGTTGCTCCTTCCCTTCCAAGCTCTGCTATGCACCCAAACAGTGGTTTACCCCCACATATGGGCTATTGGCGTACTTAGGACAAATTGTACAACAACTTTTGGGGTTCAATTTCTCCTGTTTCCTTGGTAAAATAAATCAAATAGGATCTGAAGTAAATTTTTTGTGAAACAAAGTTTAATAAACTTATTGAATGTGGTTTTGAGCACCTTGAGGGGTGCAGTTTTTAGAATGGTGCCACTTTGGGGTATTTTCTATCATATAGACCCCTGAAAGTGACTTCAAATAAATTTTACCACTACAATATGTTTCGAGAAAACAATGTCAAAATCACCGGAATCCGTTGCAGCGTTCCAGAGTTATAACGTCATAAAGGGACAGTGGTCAGAATTGTAAAAATTGGCCCTGTCATTAACGTGCAAACCACCCTTGGGAGTAAAGGGGTTGAACAACAGAATATAACTCCAAGTAAATCAAACTTCTGTGAAATCAAACTGTCCACTTAGGAAGCAACACTGTTTGACAATCAATTTCACATGCTGTTGTGCAAATGGAATAGATAACAGATGAAAATGATTGGCAATTATCAAGACACACTTAATAAAGGAGTGGTTTTGCAGGTGGGGACCACAGACCACATCTCAGTACCAATGCTTTCTGTCTGATGTTTTGGTCACTTTTGAATGTTGGTTGTGCTTTCACACTCGTGGCAGCATGTGACGGACTCTGCAACCCACACAAGTGGCTCAGGTAGTGCAGCTCATCCAGGATGGCACATCAATGCGAGCTGTGTCAAGAAGATTTGCTGTGTCTGTCAGTGTAGTGTCCAGTGGCTGGAGGCACTAACAGGAGACAGGCCAGTAAACCAGGAGACATGGAGGGGGCCGAAGGAGAGCAATAACCCAGCAGTAGGACCGCTACCTCCGCCTTTGTCAAGAAGGAACAGGAGGAGCACTGCCAGAGCCCTGCAAAATGACCTACAGCAGGCCACAAATGTGCATGTGTCTGCACAAACGGTTAGAAACCGACTTCATGAGGATGGTCTGAGTGCCTGACGTCCACAGATGTGGTTGTGCTCACAGCCCAACACCGTGCAGGAAGCTTGGCATTTGCCACAGAATGCCAGGATTGGCAAATTTGCCACTGGCGCCCTGAGCTTTTCACAGATGAAAGCAAGTTCACACTGAGTACATGTGACAGACGTGACAGAGTCAAGAGACACTGTGGAGAGAGATCTGCTGTCTGCAACATCCTTCAGCATGAACGGTGTGGCAGTGGGTCAGTAATGGTGTGAGGTGGCATTTCTTTGAAGGGCCGCACAGCCCTCCATGTGCTCTCCAGAGGTAGCTGGACTGCCATTAGGTACCGAGATGAGATCCTCAGACCCCTTGTGAAACCATATGCTGGTGCGGTTAGCTCTGGGTTCCTCCTAATGTAGGACAATGCCAGACCTCATGTGGCTGGAGTGTGTCAGCAGTTCCTGCAAGATGAAGGCATTGAAGCTATGGACTGGCCCGCCCGTTCTCCAGACCTGAATCCGATTGAACACATCTGGGAAATCATGTCTCACACCATCCACCAACGTCACGTTGCACCACAGACTGTCCAGGAGTTGGCAGATGCTTTAGTCCAGGTCTGGGAGGAGATCCCTCAGGAGACCATCCGCCGCCTCATCAGGAGCATGCCCAGGCTTTGTAGGAAGGTCATACAGGCATGTGGAGGCCACACACCCTACTGAGCATAATTTCCTTGTCTTGTAGCATTTACACTGAAGTTGGGTCAGCTTGTAACTTCATTTTCCAGTTTGATTTTGAGCATCATTCCAACTCCTGACCTTCGTATGATATTAGTTATGATTTACGTTGATCATTTTTAGGTTTTATTGTTCTCAACACATTCCACTATGTAATGAATAAAGATTTGCAACTGGAATATTTCATTCAGTGATATCTAGGATGTGGGATTTCAGTGTTCCATTTATTTTTTTGAGCAGTGTATAGATATATACACGTTTTGAAGAATATTTCCTTTGAAAATGGTGTGTAAATGACAGAGAATTTCTCTATGTAAAAGCTCATGTTAAAATCGGATAGCAATCTCACTGCATTCGGATGTAAGTCGGATGCTAGGTGTGAAAAAACGGATTATACTCTAATGAAAAACGCATGACACTTGCATTACACTCGTCTGACTTTGCAGGAACAAAATTTGACCAATTTTAAAATCATTTGTAAAGCACTTGTAAACCCGATTGGGTTATCATTGCTACAGAAATGCCAGACATGTAGATGCCAAATGTGGTTTAGGCACACTGTGGGGCTCAGAAGGGAGGGGGGAATATGGATTTGGGAGCGCAGAATTCACTGGATTTATTTTGCGGTGCGAGGAGCCATAGGGCTTTTCCAGAGCCTTTGTGCTACCAATAGCGTGGAAGCCCCTTATATTTCCATTGACAGGTGACAGACATGAGTGGGGATTTGCTATTTTTTGTGGATTGAGTTAAAGCTTTTAATGGGAACATTTGAAATAATATTTTGGATCACATTTCTTCTGCGCTCTACGCTGAGCACTTACTTTGGGTTTTTCATCCAAATCGTCGAGCGATGTGACTCAGATAAACCCCTAGAGGGTTCCACTCACTATAATGTGGCAGCAGAGTTACTCTGGACTCTGTCTTTCCAATGTCTTCAGTGGTTTCCTTCTTTTCAAAAGTGCACAAAACTGTGGCGGACCGCATTTTTGTGCACGCCTAAAAAGTCGTTGGGGGTTTCGTCTGAATCACGTGTTTCAGAGAATGACCCGGAAACCCCTGTGTAAGCACTCAGCGCAGATTACAGGATAAATGTGAGATGAGCCTTACTGCGATCTTTAGAGGCAAAATAAAAAAAAAAGGTGAAGAATTGGTTTTATTTATTTTTTACGCCATTCCTCATGGGATATACAGTAGGTGATTAGGTGACTTTATTTTTCAGGTCGGTGCGATTACAGGGATACCAGATTTATAGCAGGCTTCTTATGTTTGGCTACTGTGACACACTAAAAGATGCTTTTAATTGCACATTGCCATATTTTGAGAGCTATAATTTTTCTATATTTCCTCCGACAAACATATGATGGCTTGTTTTTTGTGGGACGAGTTGCCGTTTTCATTGGTACCATTTTCGGTCACATAACATTTTTTGATCGCTTTCTATTCTGATTTTTGAGAGTGTAAGGCTGCAGTAGCATCGTCCACAGTGAAGAAGCAGTGACCCACAAATTCAAACACAAAAGTCTGTTTTAATGTGTTTCTTCACAGCATTAAAGTCCAATTCACATAAATGCATATAACTTCAGTGGATATTATCAGTGACCAGTTTACTCCGGTTCAAAGCAATACATATCACATGGCTTTAGATTTGCAGTCCCTAAACAGGCCAGACTTCCCTTGTCCAGTTTCCCTGGGTGACCGCACGCAATCACAAAGTCTCTATACGTCTCCATACACACAGCCTCATATGTTGCAGACACTACACACGCCAGCCCTCCTCTGACTAGTTGTCGTGGGTGTCCTGCATCGCTGTATCACAGTCTTTTTACAGACTCTTTACTCACACAGTCGTACACAGTTCAGGATATCTTCCGGATAGCAGCCGGGCACCATATCCACCTGTTTGCAATCGTTGCACATGCTAGTCCTCTTTCGGGCACAGGACATCCACCTCCAGGCACAGGACTGTCCACGTCCAACTCCTTCGGGCACAGGACATCCACCTCCAGACACAGGACTGTCCACATCCGAGACCAGTACCATGGACGACTTGCATCTCTGTGTACGCTGCGGGTGCCAGGCTATTCAGCTGCCCTGGGTGCTGGCTCTGCTGGCCTGTGCCTCCATGCACTCTGCAGACCAGCACACACCAGACTGACACTGACGTGCACCTTGCACACCTGGCCTCACCTGGCCAGGCACCTGACCTGGCCTGGCCTGGCCTGACCTGACACGGCATGACACAGCCTGACACACCCATACCCCTTACTGCAGGGTTTTTAAACACACACAAACCTGTGGCCTTCAGCCACATGGAAAACCCGGACCGGAAATCCGTGACTCTCATGCACACCTATGGACTTCATCCGTCTGCATGCACATTCTGGGGAGAACAAACAGCGCCCCCTAGCTGTATCAGAGGCCACAGCCTCACAGGAGACTGAACAAAAAAGAGGAATTCAGGAATTGTTTTTTGTTTTTACGTCATTCCACATGTGGTAAAGTTGATAAGGCAGGTATATTTTGTTTTTTTATGCTTTGGTTGTCTTTTTGATCACGTTTTACTCCACTTTTTATTTGGCAATATGATGAAAAAGCATCATAGGTTTTTTTTTACGGTGTTAGCTGAAGGGGTTAACTTGTGGGACAGTTTTATGGGGCGGGTCGTCACTGACACGGTGATACCAAACTACCAAATGTGCACTCTTTGTTTAGTTTTTTATTTTTTAATAAAAACTTATCAGAATTATATTGTTGTTATTGTTATTATTATTATATGAATGTTTTTAACATATTTTTACTTTTTTAACTTTTTTGCTTTATCTCAATATGGACTTTCTCTTTCAGCAGCCTGATCACAGTTAGAATCCATTGCAATGCTGATCGGAGTGCAGAGGGGGCTCCCTCCCTCTGCATTCCTGGTAAATGCTGTGATCGCTAGCGATTGCAGTATTTAGGAGGTTACAATGCCACCCCTGCATTGAGTGCCTGAAGTCAGCTGTCAGAATCAGCTGACACCCAGCATCGCATAACTTTTGTGGGCGCAAAATCGCCTGGACGTACTCGGTTCATCTAAGGTTGGTAAGTAGCAGCTGACCAAGGAATACTGAGTACGTCCAAGGTCGGTAAGGGATTAAAGTTATGTTTTTTATTAAATTTGAAACTTTTTTTTAAATTACTTTTTCCTTTTCTTTTTAGTCCCCTATGGCACTTTAAACTGCAATCTCCTTTGAAGTCCAGGCAGGGGCTCGGTTTTATAGAAGCACAAAGAGGCAGTGATGGGGACCTTCAGCAGGCCCACAACTACCATGGCATTACATCAACCCATATAGTGATGAACCTCTTCAGAGTTGCATCATTTAAAAAAGCACTCCTCCCATCAAAGTTTTTATCCTGTGAATATATTGCAATCATCTTATACAGCACTTTGTACTTATGATTGATCATTTTACCTTTCTACCCAGCTAATTCTTCTGTTTTTTCATTAGGTCTATGACATCACATGATTAAAAACTGACTAGCTGAATTCTTTTAAGCTCTATGAAGAATCAGGAAGTCTCTTTTCCCTGCATGCATGAGTTACTTCAACTTTTAACCCAGCTGCTCTGCTCCTCCTTCCTGCTAGGGACTCTGCAGTGATGACTCATGCAGGGAAAAGAGACTTCATGATTCTACACAGAGTTTAGAAGGATTCAGCTAGTCTGTTTTTAATCACGTGATGTCATAGACCTAATGGGAAAGAGAAGAATTAGCTGGGTAGAAGGGCAAAATGATCAATTGTAAGTACAGAGTACTATATAATATGATGATTGCAATATATTATGAGGATAAACATTTTGATGTGAGTGCTTCTTTAAATGCCATATCAGATTGACAGCAGTACTTACAGGGGCACCACTTGCTAACATGTGGCAAGTTGAGTACTTTGCCTGAAGCGGCACTGCCTTCAATGGAGGGAGAGGGCAGCAGATTCTGCCGCTATAGTAACTGAATTGGCGTCCTGAATTCTTCCTTCCAGCCCTCCCCGCCTCACGTGACCGGTCACGTGATCGTGACATCATCACAGGTCCTGAAGCTGAAGTTGCTCCTCTCCTGCATCTGCTTGGGCTGCTCAAAGAAGGCTGTTCTGGTTTCTGTGCACACAGGACCTGTGATGAGGTCCAGGAGGGGAGGAGTCATGGGTCACATGATCAGTGGCATCGGTGTATGCATGCAGGACTCTGCTGTGCTGGTTGTCTTGGTGCTGGATGAGGGGAAGTTTATGTGTGGGGTCAGGAGGAGTTTACAGTGTGGATGTAGCAGAGCCATGTGTCTACGGGGTGTATGGCATGGAGCCGCATAAGTACGTGGTGTACGGAAGGGAGACGTGTGTACAAGGTGTATGGAGCGGAGCCATGTGTGTACTTGGTGTACGGAGCGGAGCTGTGTGTACGGGGTGTAGAGAGGAGCCGGATCTGTACGGGGTGTGCGAAATGGAGCCCTGTGTGTACGAAGTGTACAGAGCTGAGCTAGGTGTGTACAGAGCGGAGCAGAGCCTTGTGTGTACGGCGTGGAGCCGCTTAAGTACAAGGTGTATGGAGCAGAGCCGCATGTGTACAAGGTTTACGGAGTGGAGCCATGTGTGTACGAGGTGTACGTAGCGTGGCTGCTTGTGTACAAGGTGTACAGAGCAGAACCGCATGTGCACTGAGTGGAGCCGTGTGTGTGCATGAGGTGTACAGAGCGGAGCTGTGTGTGTACAAGGCATACAAAGCGTAAACGTGTGTGTATGAGGTGTGCGGAGCCGTGCGTGTATGAAGTCGGTGAATGGTGAGGAGCAAATTTCATACCTCCCAACCATCCTGGATCCAGCGGGACAGTCCCGATTTTGAGAGTCTGCCCTGCTGTCCCGGCCGGGAGCTTACTTTTCCCGCGGACACAGCAGTACACGGCGGAGCCCCGAGGAGCACTTTAACCCCTTAAGCCCGTATGACGTACTATACCGTCGAGGTGGGGTGGGCCTTAATTCCCGGTGACGGGATAGTACGTCATACGCGATCGGCCGCGCTCACAGGGGGAGCGCAGCCGATCGCGGCCGGGTGTCGGCTGCATATCGCAGCTGACATCCGGCACTATGTGCCAGGAGCGGTCACGGACCGCCCCCGGCACATTAACCCCCGGCACACCGCGATCAAACATGATCGCGGTGTACCGGCGGTACAGGGAAGCATCGCGCAGGGAGGGGGCTCCCTGCGTGCTTCCCTGAGACGATCGGTACAAGGTGATGTACTCACCTTGTACCGAACATCTTCTCCCTGCAGGCCCCGGATCCAAAATGGCCGAGGGGCTGTATCCGGGTCCTGCAGGGAGGACTTCCGGGTCGGAGCAGGCTGCAGATGAAAGCTGCAGCCTGCTCCGATGAAAGTATGATCGCAGATCTGATAGAGTGCTGTGCACACTATCAGATCTGCGATCTGTGATGTCCCCCCCTGGGACAAAGTAAAAAAGTTTAAAAAAAAATTTCCACATGTGTAAAAAAAAAAAAAAAAAATTCCTAAATAAATAATAATAATAAAAAAAAATATTATTCCCATAAATACATTTCTTTATCTAAAAAAAACAAACAAAAACAATAAAAGTACACATATTTAGTATCGCCGCGTCCGTAACGACCCAACCTATAAAACTGGCCCACTAGTTAACCCCTTCAGTAAACACCGTAAGAAAAAAAAAAAAAAACCGAGGCAAAAAACAACGCTTTATTACCATACCGCCGAACAAAAAGTGGAATAACACGCGATCAAAAAGACGGATATAAATAACCATGTTACCGCTGAAAACGTCATCTTGTCCCGCAAAAAACGAGCCGCCATACAGCATCATCAGCAAAAAAATTAAAAAGTTATAGTCCTCAGAATAAAGCGATGCCAAAATAATTATTTTTTCTATAAAATAGTTTTTATCGTATAAAAGCGTCAAAACATAAAAAAATGATATAAATGAGGTATCGCTGTAATTGTACTGACCCGACGAATAAAACTGCTTTATCAATTTTACCAAACGCGGAACGGTATAAACGCCTCTCCCAAAAGAAATTCATGAATAGCTGGTTTTTGGTTATTCTGCCTCACAAAAATCGGAATAAAAAGCGATCAAAAAATGTCACGTGTCCGAAAATGTTACCAATAAAAACGTCAACTCGTCCCGCAAAAAACAAGACCTCACATGACTCTGTGGACCAAAATGTGGAAAAATTATAGGTCTCAAAATGTGGAGACGCAAAAACTTTTTTGCTATAAAAAGCGTCTTTTAGTCTGGTTTCACACTTGCGTTTTTATCTGCATGCGTTTTTTAAAAAAAACGCATGTGTGAAAAAATGCATGTAAACGCGGTAAAACGCATGCATTTTTATAGAAAAACACAAGAAAACAAGAAAAAAACAAAAAACCCTAACCCTACCCCTAACCCTACCCCTAACCTGAAATACGTGGCACTGAAATACGTGGCACTGAAATATACGTTTATATACGTATATACGTATATAAGTGCCACGATATTTCAGTGGCCACGTATTTAAGTGCCACGTATTTAAGTGCCACGTATTTACGTGCCACGTATTTACGTGCCACGTATTTACGTGCCACGTATTTTTCAGTGCCTGAAATACGTGGCACTGAAATACGTGGCACTGAAATATCATGGCACTGAAATATCGTGGCACTGAAGTATTAACGTGCCACGTATTTTTCAGTGCCTGAAATACGTGGCACTGAAATACGTGGCACTGAAATACGTGGCACTGAAATATCGTGGCACTGAAATACGTGGCACTTAAATACGTGGCACTTAAATACGTGGCTCTTAAATACGTGGCACTTATATACGTGGCACTTATATACGTGGCACTTATATACGTGGCACTTATATACGTGGCACTTATATACGTGGCACTTATGACTGTCAGAAAATGTTCAGTAAACGGTTAGGGGTGAGGTTAGGGGTAGGGTTTCAGGTAGAATTGGGGAGTTTCCACTGTTCAGGCACATCAGGGGCTCTCCAAACGCGACATGGCGTCCAATCTCAATTCCAGCCAATTCTGCGTTGAAAAAGTAAAACAGTGCTCCTTCCCTTCCGAGCTCTCCCGTGTGCCCAAACAGGGGTTTACCCCAACATATGGGGTATCAGCGTACTAGGGACAAATTGAACAACAACTTCTGGGGTCCAAGTTCTCTTGTTATCCTTGGGAAAATAAAAATTTGGGGGGCTAAAAATCATTTTTGTGGGAAAAAAAATATGTTTTATTTTCACGGCTCTGCGTTGTAAACTGTAGTGAAACACTTGGGGGTTCAAAGTTCTCACAACACATCTAGATAAGTTCCTTGGGAGGTCTAGTTTCCAATATGGGGTCACTTGTGGGGGGTTTGTACTATTTGGGTACATCAGGGGCTCTGCAAATGCAACGTGACGCCTGCAGACCAATCCATTTAAGTCTGCATTCCAAATGGCGCTCCTTCCCTTCCGAGCTCTGTCATGCGCCCAAACAGTGGTTCCCCCCCACATAGGGGGTATCAGCGTACTCAGGACAAATTGGACAACAACTTTTAGGGTCCAATTTATCCTGATACCCTTGTGAAAATACAAAACTGGGGGCTAAAAAATCATTTTTGTGAAAAAAAAAAAATAATTTTTATTTTCACGGCTCTGCGTTATAAACTGTAGTGAAACACTTGGGGGTTCAAAGCTCTCAAAACACATCTAGATAAGTTCCTTAGGGGGTCTACTTTCCAAAATGGTGTCACTTGTGGGGGGGTTTAATGTTTAGGCACATCAGGGGCTCTCCAAACGCAACATGGCATCCCATCTTAATTCCAGTCAATTTTGCATTGAAAAGTAAAATAGCGCTTCTTCCCTTCTGAGCTCTGCTATGCGCCCAAACAATGGTTTACACCCACATATGGGGTATCGTCGTACTCAGGACAAATTGCACAACAACTTTTGTGGTCTAATTTCTTCTCTTACCCTTGGGGAAATAAAAAAATGGGGGTGAAAAGATCATTTTTGTGAAAAAATATGATTTTTTATTTTTACGGCTCTGCATTATAAACTTCTGTGAAGCACTTGTTGGGTCAAAGTGCTCAACACACAACTAGATAAGTTCCTTAAGGGGTCTACTTTCCAAAATGGTGTCACTCGTGGGGGGTTTCAATGTTTAGGCACATTAGGGGCTCTCCAAACGCAACATGGCGTCCCATCTCAATTCCAGTCAATTTTGCATTGAAAAGTCAAATGGCGCTCCTTCCCTTCTGAGCTCTGCCCTGCGCCCAAACAATGGTTTACACCCACATATGGGGTATCAGTGTACTCAGGACAAATTGCATAACAATTTTTGGGGTCCAATTTCTTCTCTTACCCTTGGGAAAATAAAAAATTGGGGGTGAAAAGATCATTTTTGTGAAAAAATATGATTTTTTATTTTTACGGCTCTGCATTATAAACTTCTGTAAAGTACTTGTTGGGTCAAAGTGCTCACCACACATCTAGATAAGTTCCTTAGGGGGTCTACTTTCCAAAATGGTGTCACTTGTTAGGGGTTTCAATGTTTAGGCACATCAGGGGCTCTCCAAATGCAACATGGCGTCCCATCTCAATTCCAGTCAATTTTGCATTGAAAAGTCAAATGGCGCTCCTTTGCTTCCAAGCTCTGCCATGCGCCCAAACTGTGGTTTACCCCCACATATGGGGTATCAGCGTACTCAGGACAAATTGTACAACAACTTTTGGGGTCTATTTTCTCCTGTTACCCTTGGTAAAATAAAACAAATTGGAGCTGAAATAAATTTTGTGTGAAAAAAAGTTAAATGTTCATTTTTATTTAAACATTCCAAAAATTCCTGTGAAACACCTGAAGGGTTAATAAACTTCTTGAAAGTGGTTTTGAGTACCTTGAGGGGTGCAGTTTTTAGAATGGTGTCACACTTGGGTATTTTCTATCATATAGACCCGTCAAAATGACTTCAAATGAGATGTGGTCCCTAAAAAAACATGGTGTTGTAAAAATGAGAAATTGCTGGTCAACTTTTAACCCTTATAACTCCGTCACAAAAAAAAATTTTGGTTCCAAAATTGTGCTGATGTAAAGTAGACATGTGGGAAATGTTATTTATTAAGTATTTTGTGTGACATATGTCTGTGATTTAAGGGCATAAAAATTCAAAGATGGAAAATTGCGAAATTTTCAAAATTTTCGCCAAATATTCATTTTTTTCACAAATAAACGCAAGTTATATCGAAGAAATTTTACCACTAACATGAAGTACAATATGTCACGAGAAAACAATGTCAGAATCTCCAAGATCCGTTGAAGCGTTCCAGAGTTATAACCTCATAAAGGGACAGTGGTCAGAATTGTAAAAATTGGCCTGGTCATTAACGTGCAAACCACCCTCGGGGCTTAAGGGGTTAAAACTCGCATGTGATGTTCCACTGGAAGTAACGTGCTGGAAGCTGACAGGAAATGAGGTAATTTCGGAAGGAGATTGTGATGGAACCATGGAGGTGCTTCAGGGAATGATTCAGATCCATCACCGTGTCCTCCGACAGCGGGATCGCCTTGGAATCGGGGATGCCGGCCATGTGAGCGGATCATGATATGTCCTGCATCGGGAGGCTCAGGTGGGCATTACAATGGAAGCCAAGCTGCTGTAGTATCTTTATAGAATCTTTCTTTCTCTCTCTTTCTTTCTCTCTCTCTCTGTTCTTTCTTTCCCTCTCTAATCTTTCTTTCTCTTTCTGTTCTTTCTTTCTCTGTTCTTTCTTTCTATCTGTGTTCTTTTTTCTTTCTCTGTTCTTTCTCTCTCCTTTCTTTTTACGCTGTCTGTTCTTTCTATCTCTCTGTTGTTTCTTCCCCTCTTTCTCGCTCTCTCTATTTTCTTTCTTTCTTTTTCTCTCTGTTCTTTCTTTCTTTTTCTCTCTGTTCTTTCTTTCTTTCCCCTCTTTCTTTCTCTCTCTGTTCTTTCTTTCCCCTCTTTCTCTCTGTTCTTTCTTTCACTCTCTATTCTTTTTCTTTCCCCTCTTTCTATCTCTCTGTTATTCCTTTCTCTCTCTGTTCTTCCTTTCTCTCTCTGTTCTTTCTTTCTCTCTCTGTTCTTTCTTCCCCCTCTCTCTTTCTCTCTCTGTTCTTTCTTTCCCCTCTTTCTTTCTTTCCCCTCTTTCTCTCTCTCTGTTTTTTCTTTCGCTCTCTGTTGTTTTTCTTTCCCCTCTTTCTTTCTCTCTGTTCTTCCTTTCTCTCTCTCTGTTCGTTCTTTCTTTCTTTCTTTCCCCTCTTTCTTTCTCTCTCTGTTCTTACTTTCTCTCTGTTCTTCCTTTCTTTCCCCTCTTTCTTTCTCTCTCTGTTCTTACTTTCTTCTTTCTCTCTGTTCTTCCTTTCCCTATAACAACTATAGTCATTTTGCTATCAGGTCAGATTAATATTGAAGATCTGAGAGGCCAGTGGTACCTTTTTAACAACCCCCCCCCCCCTCCTTTTTTCTGTTCGTTGGCCATAGGGCACTTCCTTCACTGTGGTACCCCTTTGTTTTTGTTTGACTAATTTGGCTTTTTACAATTTTACCTAATAAAGGATAAGTTTTAATATGCACCTTTCTACACAGATAATCTATTTTGTGGATTGTTCAATTCCTGATTTATATGCTAATTAAGGGATATTATTACTGCAATGATGTATTTATGTTATTTTTTTGAGGATACTGTTTTAAATAGGGGAGGCGGTCCTGTTAATGTGCAGAGCAACACTGTCGCTTTTTAAGTAATTAAGTAATGTGTTCTGGAAGTGGTGCTTTAGAGAACTTTGTTATTTCCTGCAGAGATGAGCCCTGGCTGGAAGACGTGATGGCGGTCTGTGCTGGATGAAGATTAAAAGGGAAGACGAAGGACTTCACCTAGAGATGTCAATGGTGAGTTAGTGTATTACATGTACACGCACACTATACACTGCATACTATATACAGCAGTCCAGTGTATAATGTCACCGGTGATCACTGTATTACCTATACGTTATATACAGAGCTGTGGTGTATAATGTCA
The DNA here is from genome assembly GCF_051348905.1 of Ranitomeya variabilis. Lineage (NCBI taxonomy): Eukaryota > Metazoa > Chordata > Amphibia > Anura > Dendrobatidae > Ranitomeya > Ranitomeya variabilis. The sequence continues at coordinate 735,504,756 of NC_135233.1, forward strand.
CCGGTGATCACTGTATTACCTGTACACTATACACTATATACAGAGCTCCTGTGTATAATGTCACTGGTGATCACTGTATTACCTGTACACTGACACTATATACAGAGGTCCTGTGTATAATGTCATCGGTGATCACTGTATTGCCTGTACACAGACACTGCATACTAAGTACAGATCTCCTGTGTATAATAGCACTTAAGGTGATATTAGTATTGTGTTTTTTTTTGTTAATGATCAGTACTGTAGTATTCAGTCACTATGTGGTGGTAATATGTTGTCCAGCTATGGTGTGGCGTTATTTGTTCCTTGTATGTGGTGGTAATATGTGGTCTGGTCATGGTGTGGTGGTATTTGTTCCTTGTATGTGGTATTATTCTGTCACTGAGGTAGTAATATGGTGTCTGGACATGGTGTGGTGGTATTTGTTCCTTTGTATGTGGTATTATAGGTCACTATGTGGTGGTAATATATGGTTTGGTCATGGTGCAATGGTATTTGTCCCCTATATGTGATATTATTGATCATTTTAAAAATTGAAAAATAAAAATATACCTAAATTGTATTGGATATTTTAACAAATGTTTAATACGTTAGAGTAGAGTAGAGCTGGGCCAAAAGAGTCTGCCTTGTTGTGATGGAGGCTTAAAAAATCTCTCCTATTTCCTAAATATATTTAAGTGTATGTATTGTACATGTGCATCAGGTTAGGCTAGTGAAGAGTAAACCAGGTTTATTTGTACCGCTTTTATGAGGGGGGGAGGGGGGCGCCATTTTGCAGTTCGCCTCAGGCAGCAGAGAGGCTAGGTTCCCCCCTGAGTACTTATGTAGTTAAAGAGCAATGATTGGACCTAGATTCATCCTGTTCTTTACAAGAGACTACTATCATGACAGACAAGACTGCAATGAAAGGTAACACCTCTATGTACATTTCATAACATAGGATCCACTCTGCATAACAGCTCACCTCCTCCCCCCTTCACAATTACTTTTGCTCTGATCAGAGTATGCCTAGGAAACCCTAATGTAGAAGTCATTCTTTTAAGATAATGCTAATGTTTTGCAATTTTCCACATACTTTCTGTTGTAATTAATCAACATTTTTAAGATCTTTTTTGCTGTTCAACCTCTTTTTGAAGCCTTCATACACTTAACAAGCAAAACAAACATTTTATGGGAAAGTGTTATCATAAAATCTTACATTTGTTTCGATAGTGGCTAGATGTTTTACATTATAAAGAAACATGAATTAGAGATGAATAAGCACCGAATGTTGAGCGGATTTAGATGTGTGATAAAATGGTGTCGCATAGTAAGCATTTATTTTTACGGGATTGTCTACTAATGGACATCCCCTACTTGAATGCTAAAGTGTCTGCCCATATGGAATAGTGAAGGCTGAAGACGATTAATGGCCAGTGATTGACTGCAGCTATCTTGAGACATATCAATGTCAAGTGACTGCTTGGAAGCACAGTTACAACATTGCTAGAATGGCGCCGGTTCAGGAGGAAGGTAAGTATTTATTAATTACCGTATTTTTATTTCACTATGGACAATTTGCATTTGAGCAGGGGTTGTCCAGTAGTGCACAACCTCTTTTTAAGCTTGATGGTAAGTTACCTGGTATGTATATAACTATTGAGAGTGAGCTGAGCTTCGTCTTGCAAGGCTGCAATGGCTGCTGCATTCCTGAAACTTCTCAGTTCAGAACCACTGTGTGTAAGTACTGAAAGAACAACAACTTGTAAATATACAGTAACACAACAGGCAAACCATTAGGCAGAAATTATAGCAAACTGGCAATTAATATTCTCCATACTATTTTATTACTATGCCAATTTATTTACGATCAAAGTCATGGCATCCATTACATTAAATTGACTCCTGTGCATCTTATCAAAGTGTTTTCTCATTCAACGAATGATTGGCATCAGGTTTATATAGGCCGATAATAAAAAATGATTGCTCATTTGCCGAATATCAGCTCGTGAAAAAGAGCCCTAAAGAAGTTGTCCACCCCTGGTTAAATCTTTGGCAAGCACCTGTGGAACGCTGCACCTTGTTGAATCATATGTATGTAGAGCACACACCCTTAGGATTCGCCAGTTTCAGAGGTCTTCACGTACCTGCATTATGCGATTTGCAGACTTAGGGTCACATGCCAACAAGTGTGTCAGCCACATCGCATAATGTTCCATTGAGAGAAGAGGCTGAAACTCTCTTCAGATTGGAACTGCAAGTATGTAAATTGCATATGTACGGTCAGGTGACGACCCCTGGAATAGGCAAGTGGAGCCTAATCCTAACGATGTGTGCATAATACACTATTAGGATTTGGCAAAGCGATGCAGTATTTCACCAGGGGTGGACAACCCCTTTACGACCGATATTCGGCAAAAGAACATTCATAAGAAGGGTTGTTTCAGATTATAAGCCTCAATAAAATGCTGCCAATCACCTGTTGGACGAGAAAAAAACTCGTTGAGAGAGTCCATAAGCGCTCATTTCATGGAATATGTCGTCATGACTCTGATAGTACAGCATCATGTTAAAGTTGTTCTTCACTACTCGGACAACCCCTTCTCAATCCTTATGTTTCCCCCTAGTAAAATAATAACACTTATACTCACCTTCGGTGTGGTTGTCTTTCCGTCTGTGTCGACATTGGCTCTCCCATTGAAATGTCATGCGCTCCCTGTAGCTAATCAGCATTGGCATCACTCTCCCCACTTCGGATGAATCATATGCATCCTGAAGAAGTGAGAGAGGATCCCCAGGAGAGCCAATATCGACACCACTGGAACGGTGCCGACACTAGAGGTGAGTATAAATGTCATTATTTTTCAAAGGGGAAACATAGGGATTGAGAATGGGTTATAGTGGACAATCCGCTTAAGCTATCATCTGGAGTAAAAACCACCATAAATTATGTGTGGGCAAAGGTGTAACTTGAAACTTCTGGACCCTGGTGCAAAATCTATACTTAGGTATCCCAACAATCACATGCCATATGTAGTACTGGTGTTTATTCATATAAAAAAATGGCATTTCTTTCTCTAGAGTCTAGATGTGACTGCAACCTTTACATCACCTATCATTAATGCATTGAGGTAGATATTAAGATATAAAGCAATTTTAAGTACAACACTATATTAAAAAATCTAAGAAATAAGAACAATAAATTGCACACTATGAGTAAGAGATATTTGCACATAGCTTAGTTTGGATTAAAATCATGTTAGCTACTAGTAAAGTTACATAATATATTAAATATACAGTATGTATTTATTGCTCATATTAACATGGTTGGGTATAGAAAAATTCAGCTTGATTTACTTTTAATTAAATTATGAAATGTAACATTAAATATATACAGTTCTATTAAAAAATTCACATTTTCCATTTATTTAGATATTTGATCTAATCATAAGCCATTAGTAACGTACCGGCCTTAAAAGTGACAATGCATTTGAGACAAGCGAATTCGGTTGCGTCTAGTCTAAGCTGCCGGAATCTCGCCACCACTTCCTGCAACGCCTGGATTTCAGTTATGATTTTATTCAGCTTCTGCGAATCGGTGTTATCGTTGTTCATTCCTGAAATCAAAACAGTTTGAAATGTATAGTTTGCATACCTTTCATTTCTAATCCCCTGCAAATCTTATCCACTTAACATGTATCTGACAGCCTGGTATAAACTATCTCCGCGACGATTTTTATGAAAATGATAATAATGTACTCCTTTGGATGATAACAAACACAGTGATTAGCATTTCAATGATGAAACAAGCAGTTATGAATACAACAAGACAACATTATTTGCATTTAAATATAGATTTATAAATGACAGGTAGGGTCTATTGTTCACATGGGATTTGTTATTCTTCACATGTTGTTCATATTCCCAGAAATGTATTTTAATGTTAATTTCTACAACAAAGTCATTAAATTGAGCCGTCCTTACCAGATACAGCCAGTAGCGTGGTAGCATCCACCGGGATGGCCCATTGTGCAATTCCCAGAACAAATAGCTCTCTCCACGCATCTTCCAGGAGCATCAGCTGCCAACAATATATGAATGATAGGCTTACAAGTACATCAGCCATGTATACTGCTCTTATTTCAGGTGCCCTTTGCTGGCTCTTTAGAACGCTTTATTACTGAATATTTTGCCTCAATTATGCTTCGTTAATGATTTTGAAGATCAGACAAGACTGTATCCATAATACCCCTCATCCATGCAAACTGAATTGTCTCTAAAGTACAAAATGTTTCATTTAAGGGAACAAATATTTAAGGAGAAAGGAAAGCATAATCTACATAAAGCCGATGTGGGCGAAATAATATGCCGACTAATGAAGTGTTAAAAGATGGGGCATTTGTGAAGCTTTATATATTTAGGTTATGTTCACTTGTATGGAATAGCAAAGTGAGAAAAATAAAAAATAACTTTTATTTCCTTTATGTAAAAGCTACTATAGTAGCATAAAAATAAGTCGCTCATGACTACAGATTTAAATGAATATACCGCCACAGTGGTGGACAGTGTATCTGTGAACACAATATAGACCTGCAAGAAAAGTTTGATACATATGCCTAAGAAATGACAGTGGTCACATGTAATGCATAAAATAGAATTAGGAAAATGTCAAACTGTTTGCTACTGAGGAAATAAAATGGAAATCTCTCCCCAATAGTTTTTCCATATGTGAAGTAAAAGTTATGTTTTATTTTTGCTATTCCATGTCTATAATATGTGAGTTTTTGGGGACCACAAGATTTGTATGGGCTCAACAACCCCTGTATCTTTTGCTATTATATGTTCACATGCAACATTTTTTTCTGCAGCTAAAACGCTGTGTTCAAAAAGCCTGTTTTTCAACATTAGCTTAGTGTTTTTTTGCTAATTTGTTTGCCGCGTTTTTTGGGGTGTGGATTACATGTGCGCAAAAATGTTTAGCTTTTTTTAACTTTCTCCTTGCTTTCTATGGTTGAAAAAAATGCTGAGAAAGCGCTTAAAGAATTGACCCACTACGGATTTAAAAAAAATGCTGCAGTTCTCAAATTCAGGCAGGAAAAAAAAATAAGCATGTGCATGAGATGTTCTATAAAAATGAGCTTTAAATTAGCATAAAAATGCAGCAAAAACGCTGCATGTGAACATAGCCTTAGAGTATACAAAGTCAAAATCTACTATATTCAATTTTTCCTGAATATTAAAGGGATCCTGTCATGTGAAAAAATGTTATTAACCTGCAGATATGTGGTTAATCTGCTGGTTAATAGCGTTTTGAACTTGCCCAGGGCTTGTGTATATACACAGGGTGGCAACTGAAATTGTGCCGATGCAATGCTCTTGACTGAAACCTGGGGGGAATAAACTTAATTTTCTCCTGGCAGCGGGGATCTACAGGTGCTTCTCACAAAATTAGAATATCATAAAGTTAATTTATTTCAGTTCTGCAGTACAAAAAGTGAAACTCATATATTATATAGTCATTACATTACAGAGTGATCTATTTCATGTGTTTATTTCTGTTAATGATGATGATTATGGCTTACAGTCAATGAAACCCCAAAAGTCATTATCTCAGTAAATTAGAATACCGTATTTTCCGGCGTATAAGACAACTTTTTAACCCCTCAAAATCTTCTTAAAAGTCGGGGGTCGTCTTATACGCCGGGTACAGATAAAATGTGCATATGGTGGGTGGGGGGGAGTGGTCCCGATGACGAAGAGAGGGGGCGTCTCACAGTAAAGTGTGAGTGGAGTATATCCCCCTATTACCTCATTGCGGCAGCGTGGGGGTCTCTGTGCTGGGAGCGGCAGCTCCTCTTCGTGCCGTGGGAGATCTCGGGAGACGAGATCTGAATCTGAGCAGCGGCCATTTTCCCGGAGGCCACCGCATCACAGCAATGGGGCTGCCGGTGCCTCCAGGCCTGGAGGAGATGCCGGAGGAGCCCCAATGCTGCAAGAAGATGCGCCGCCGCCGCCCCACAGCACCCACGGCACGAAGATGCGCTGCCGCCCCACAGCACAGAGCACCCACGGCACGAAGAGGAGCTGCCGCTCCCAGCACAGAGACCCCCACGCTGCCGCAATGAGGTAATAGGGGGATATACTCCACTCACACTTTACTGTGAGACGCCCCCTCTCTTCGTCATCGGGACCACTCCCCACGCCATAAGGCACATATTCACCGGCCCTATAAGATGACATACGGCGTATGAGAAGACCCCCGACTTTTAAGAAGATTTTATATTTTAACGGGAAAAGTTGGGGGGTCGTCTTATACGCCCAGTCGTCTTATATGCCGGAAAATATGGTACTTTATAACACCAGCTTGAAAAATGATTTTAAAATCTGAAATGTTGGCCTACTGAAATGTATGTTCAGTAAATGCACTCAATACTTATTTGGGGCTCCTTTGGCATCAATTACTGCATCAATGCGGCGTGGCATGGAGGCGATCAGCCTGTGGCACTGCTGAGGTGTTATGGAAGCCCAGGTTTCTTTGATAGCAGCCTTCAGCTAGTTTGCATTGTTGGGTCTGGTGTTTCATCATCCTCTTGACAATACCCCATAGATGCTCTATGGGCTTAAGGTCAGGCGAGATTGCTGGCCAATCAAGCACAGTGATACTGTTGTTTTTAAACCAGGTATTGGTACTTTTGGCAGTGTGGACAGGTGCCAAGTCCTGCTGGAGAATGACATTTCCATCTCCATGAAGCTTGTCGGCAGAGGGAAGCATGAAGTGCTCTAAAGTTTCCTGGTAGATGGCTGCGCTGACTTTGGTCTTAATAAAACACAGTGGACCTACACCAGCAGATGACATGGCTCCCCAAACCATCACTGATTGTGGAAATTTCACACTAGACCTCAAGCATCTTGGATTGTATACCCCTCCACTCTTCCTCCAGACTCTGGGACCTTGATTTCCAAATGAAATGCAAAATTTACATTCATCTGAAAACAACACCTTGGACCACTGTGCAAAAGTCCAGTTGTTTTTCTCCTTGGCCCTGGTAAGAAACTTCTGGCGTTTTCTGTTATGACCCCAGTGGACAGGGTCTCAGAGGAACGTGTAAGTCTGCGAGATTCAAAAATCCAGCTCATAGGGCTGTGGTAACTGGGTTGACCAAATAGCTACTCCTAACGCCAACACTAGAAGTAGCCGGGGATCATGCCTACGGTGATCGCTAGATGACTCGCGCCAGCCGGAGAATCTAACTACCCCTAGGAGAAGAAAACAAAGACCTCTCTTGCCTCCAGAGAAAGGGACCCCAAAGCAAGATACAAGCCCCCCACAAATAATAACGGTGAGGTGAGAGGAAATGACAAACACAGAAATGAACCAGGTTCAGCAAAGAGAGGCCAGCTTACTAATAGCAGAATATAGCAAGATAACTTATCTGGTCAACAAAAACCCTATAAAAATCCACGCTGGAGATTCAAGAACCCCCGAACCGTCTAACGGTCCGGGGGGAGAACACCAGCCCCCTAGAGCTTCCAGCAAAGGTCAGGATACAGATTGGAACAAGCTGGACAAAAATACCAAACAAAACAAAAGCAAAAAGCAAGGAAGCGGACTTAGCTTGAAATACAGGAACCAGGATCATAGGACAAGAGCACAACAGATTAGCTCTGATTTCAACGATGCCAGGCATTGAACTGAAGGTCCAGGGAGCTTATATAGCAACGCCCCTGAACTAACGGCCCAGGTGAGGATATAGGAAAAGACAGAAGCTCCAGAGTCAAATCACTAATGACCACTAGAGGGAGCAAAAAGCAAAATCACAACAGTACCCCCCCCTTAGTGAGGGGTCACCGAACCCTCACTACGACCACCAGGGCGATCAGGACGAGCGGCGTGAAAGGCACGAACTAAATCGGCCGCATGAACATCAGAGGCGACCACCCAGGAATTATCTTCCTGACCATAGCCCTTCCACTTGACCAGGTACTGAAGCCTCCGCCTGGAGAGACGAGAATCCAAGATCTTCTCCACCACGTACTCCAACTCGCCCTCAACCAACACCGGAGCAGGAGGCTCAGCAGAAGGAACCACAGGCACAACGTACCGCCGCAACAAGGACCTATGAAACACGTTGTGGATAGCAAACGACACAGGAAGATCCAGGCGAAAGGATACAGGATTAAGGATTTCCAATATCTTGTAAGGACCAATAAAACGAGGTTTACATTTGGGAGAGGAAACCTTCATAGGAACAAAGCGGGAAGAAAGCCACACCAAATCCCCAACACGTAGTCGGGGACCCACACCGCGGCGGCGGTTGGCAAAGCGCTGAGCCCTCTCCTGAGACAACTTCAAGTTGTCCACCACAAGATTCCAGATCCGCTGCAACCTATCCACCACAGAATCCACCCCAGGGCAGTCAGAAGGTTCCACATGACCCGAAGAAAAACGAGGGTGGAAACCAGAGTTGCAGAAAAACGGCGAAACCAAGGTGGCGGAACTAGCCCGATTATTAAGGGCAAACTCAGCCAACGGCAAGAAGGTCACCCAATCGTCCTGATCAGCAGAGACAAAACACCTCAAATAAGCCTCCAAAGTCTGATTAGTTCGCTCCGTCTGTCCATTAGTCTGAGGATGGAAAGCAGACGAAAACGACAAGTCAATGCCCATCCTACTACAAAAGGATCGCCAGAATCTGGAAACGAACTGGGATCCTCTGTCTGACACAATATTCTCAGGGATGCCGTGCAAACGAACCACGTTCTGGAAAAACACAGGAACCAGATCGGAAGAGGAAGGCAGCTTAGGCAAAGGAACCAAATGGACCATCTTGGAGAAGCGATCACATATCACCCAGATAACAGACATGCCTTGAGACACCGGAAGATCAGAAATGAAATCCATGGAGATATGTGTCCAAGGTCTCTTAGGGACAGGCAAGGGCAAGAGCAACCCGCTGGCACGAGAACAGCAAGGCTTAGCTCGAGCACAAGTCCCACAGGACTGTACAAATGACCGCACATCCCTAGACAAGGAAGGCCACCAAAAGGATCTGGCCACCAGATCTCTGGTGCCAAAAATTCCTGGGTGACCTGCCAACACCGAGGAATGAACCTCGGAAATGACTCTGCTGGTCCACTTATCAGGCACAAACAGTCTGTCAGGTGGACAAGAATCAGGCCTATCAGCCTGAAATCTCTGCAACACACGTCGCAGATCTGGAGAAATAGCTGACAAGATAATACCATCCTTAAGAATACCAACAGGTTCAGCGACTCCAGGAGCATCAGGCACAAAGCTCCTGGAAAGAGCATCCGCCTTCACATTTTTTGAACCTGGTAAATACGAGACAACAAAGTCAAAACGGGAGAAAAACAATGACCAGCGGGCCTGTCTAGGATTCAGGCGTTTAGCAGACTCGAGATACATCAGATTTTTGTGATCAGTCAAGACCACCACACGATGCTTAGCACCCTCGAGCCAATGACGCCACTCCTCAAATGCCCATTTTATGGCCAACAACTCCCGAGTGCCCACATCATAATTTCGCTCCGCAGGCGAAAACTTCCTAGAGAAAAAGGCGCAAGGTCTCATAACAGAGCAACCAGGGCCTCTCTGCGACAAAACGGCCCCTGCTCCAATCTCTGAAGCATCCACCTCAACCTGAAAGGGAAGCGAGACATCAGGCTGGCACAAAACAGGCGCCGAAGTAAACCGACGTTTCAACTCCTGGAAAGCCTCCACGGCAGCAGGAGCCCAATTAACCACATCGGAGCCCTTCTTGGTCATATCCGTCAAAGGTTTCACAATGCTAGAAAAGTTAGCGATAAAACGACGGTAGAAGTTAGCGAAACCCAAGAACTTCTGAAGACTCTTAACTGACGAGGGCTGAGTCCAATCAAGAATAGCTCGGACCTTGACTGGGTCCATCTCCACAGCAGAAGGGGAAAAAATGAACCCCAAAAAGGGAACCTTCTGTACACCAAAAAGACACTTTGAGCCCTTGACAAACAAAGAATTTTCACGCAAAATTTTAAAGACCATCCTGACCTGCTCCACATGCGAGTCCCAATTATCAGAAAAAACCAGAATATCATCCAGATAAACGATCAAAAATTTATCCAGATAGTTCCGGAAAATGTCATGCATAAAGGACTGAAAAACTGAAGGGGCATTAGAGAGCCCAAAAGGCATCACCAAGTACTCAAAATGACCTTCGGGCGTATTGAATGCGGTTTTCCATTCATCCCCTTGCTTAATGCGCACAAGGTTGTACGCACCACGAAGGTCTATCTTGGTAAACCACTTGGCACCTTTAATCCGGGCAAACAAGTCAGACAACAGCGGCAAAGGATACTGAAATTTGACAGTGATCTTATTTAAAAGCCGATAGTCAATACAAGGCCTCAAAGATCCGTCCTTTTTAGCCACAAAAAAGAATCCCGCACCAAAAGGGGAAGAAGACGGACGGATGTGTCCTTTCTCCAGAGACTCCTTGATATATGAACGCATAGCGGTATGTTCAGGTATCGACAGATTAAACAGTCTTCCCTTAGGAAATTTACTGCCTGGAATCAAATCTATTGCACAGTCACATTCCCTATGAGGAGGCAATGCACTGGACCTGGACTCGCTAAAGACATCCTGATAATCAGACAAATACGCCGGAACTTCCGAAGGCGTAGAAGAAGCAATAGACACAGGCAGGGAATCCTCATGAATACCACGACAGCCCCAACTAGACACTGACATAGCCTTCCAGTCAAGGACTGGATTATGGGTCTGTAACCATGGCAGCCCCAAAACAACCAAATCATGCATTTTATGTAGAACGAGAAAACGTATCACCTCGCGGTGTTCAGGAGTCATGCACATGGTAACCTGTGTCCAATACTGCGGTTTATTTTCTGCTAATGGCGTAGCATCAATACCCCTAAGAGGGATAGGATTTTCTAATGGTTCAAGAATAAAACCACAGCGCTTAGCAAATGAGAGATCCATAAGACTCAGGGCAGCACCTGAATCTACAAACGCCATGACAGGATAAGATGACAGTGAGCAAATCAAAGTTACAGACAGAATAAACTTAGGATGCAAATTACCAACGGTGACAGGACTAACAACCTTAGATATACGTTTAGAGCATGCTGAGATAACATGTGTAGAATCACCACAGTAGTAGCACAAGCCATTCCGGCGTCTATGAATTTTCCTCTCATTTCTAGTCAGGATTCTATCACATTGCATCAAATCAGGTGTCCGTTCAGACAACACCATGAGGGAATTTGCGGTTTTTCTATCACATTGCATCACATCAGGTGTCTGTTCAGACAACAACATGAGGGAATTTGCGGTTTTGCGCTCCCGCAACCGCCGGTCAATTTGAATAGCCAGGGACATGGTATCATTCAGACCTGTGGGAATGGGAAAACCCACCATAACATTCTTAATGGCCTCAGAAAGGCCATTTCTAAAATTAGCGGCCAGTGCACACTCGTTCCCAATGTGTCAGCACGGACCATTTCCGAAATTTTTGGCAATACACCTCAGCCTCGTCCTGGCCCTGAGACATAGCCAGCAAGGCTTTCTCTGCCTGAATCTCAAGATTGGGTTCCTCATAAAGTAAACCGAGCGCCAGAAAAAACGCATCAATATCAGCCAATGCCGGATCTCCTGGCGCCAACGAAAAAGCCCAATCTTGAGGGTCACCCCGTAAGAATGAAATAACAATTTTTACTTGTTGAGCAGAGTCTCCAGACGAACAAGGTTTCAGGGACAAAAACAATTTACAATTATTCCTGAAATTCCTAAACTTAAATCGGTCTCCTGAAAACAGTTCAGGAATCGGAATCTTGGGTTCAGACCTAGGATTTCTGGTAACATAATCTTGTATACCCTGCACACGAGCGGCAAGCTGGTCCACACTTGTAATCAAGGTCTGGACATTCATGTCTGCAGCAAGCTTAAGCCACTCTGAGGTAAAGGGGAAAAGAAAAAAAAAAAATGAGAGAGGGAAAAAAAAAACTCAAAATTTTCTTTCTTATAATCCCACTTCTGCAATGCATTAAACATTTAATACTGGCCTGGCATACTGTTATGACCCCAGTGGACAGGGTCTCAGAGGAACGTGTAAGTCTGCGAGATTCAAAAATCCAGCTCATAGGGCTGTGGTAACTGGGTTGACCAAATAGCTACTCCTAACGCCAACACTAGAAGTAGCCGGGGATCATGCCTACGGTGATCGCTAGATGACTCGCGCCAGCCGGAGAATCTAACTACCCCTAGGAGAAGAAAACAAAGACCTCTCTTGCCTCCAGAGAAAGGGACCCCAAAGCAAGATACAAGCCCCCCACAAATAATAACGGTGAGGTGAGAGGAAATGACAAACACAGAAATGAACCAGGTTCAGCAAAGAGAGGCCAGCTTACTAATAGCAGAATATAGCAAGATAACTTATCTGGTCAACAAAAACCCTATAAAAATCCACGCTGGAGATTCAAGAACCCCCGAACCGTCTAACGGTCCGGGGGGAGAACACCAGCCCCCTAGAGCTTCCAGCAAAGGTCAGGATACAGATTGGAACAAGCTGGACAAAAATACCAAACAAAACAAAAGCAAAAAGCAAGGAAGCGGACTTAGCTTGAAATACAGGAACCAGGATCATAGGACAAGAGCACAACAGATTAGCTCTGATTTCAACGATGCCAGGCATTGAACTGAAGGTCCAGGGAGCTTATATAGCAACGCCCCTGAACTAACGGCCCAGGTGAGGATATAGGAAAAGACAGAAGCTCCAGAGTCAAATCACTAATGACCACTAGAGGGAGCAAAAAGCAAAATCACAACAGTTTTCTATTGGTCATGAGTGGCTTGACACAAGGAATGCGACACTTGTAGCCCATGTCCTAGATATATTGATGTGTGGTGGCTTTAGAAGCAATGACTCCAGCAGCAGTCCACTCCTTGTGAATCTCCCCCAAATTTTTGAATGGCCTTTACTTAACAATCCTTTCAAGGCTGCGGTTATCTCAGATGCTTGTGCACCTTTTTCTACCACACTTTTTCCTTCCACTCAACTTTCCATTAATATGCTTGGATACAGCACTCTGTGAACAGCAAGCTTCTTTAGCAATGACCTTTTGTGGCTTTCCCTCCTTGTGAAGTGTGTCAAAGACGGCCTTCTGGACATCTGTCAATTCAGCAGTCTTCCCCATGATTGTAGAGCTTACTGAAACATTGGCTGTATGCTATAATCAACAACATTAACAGAAATAAAAACTTGAAATAGATCACTCTGTTTGTAATGACTCTATATAATATATGAGTTTCACTTTTTGTATTGAAGAACTGAAATAAATTAACTTTTGATGATATTCTAATTTTGTGAGAAGCACCTGTAAGTGCAGGTCCCGAGCAGGTTCAGAAAACTAATAACCTGCAGATTAACCTCATACCTGCAGGTTAATAGCATTTTTTACATCACAGGTTCCCTTTAATGAAAAAAAGGCAATAAATCTAAAATGTTAACAGTAGATATATAAAAATGAATGTGATAACGTGCTAATGAAAGGTGATTTAGTTCCCAAACTGTCGCTGGGTGTTCTACTGCCTATTAAAACCAAAACTGCATTTCTTGTTTGCACCAAAAATGTCATTTTTTTTTTCATTGAAACCAGTAACAAAACAAAACAGAAAGATGGATGGCCTTAGAGCAAAGATACGTTAACTAACCCTGAAGCTTTCTTTTTTGTATGATTTTTATTTACATTTGAACATGTAATACTTTTTTACTATTGTAGACTTAGTGTTTTTTTTCCTTCAGTTAAAATCCATTGTATTGAAATGAATATAAAAAAATCACATAAGAAGTGCGTCTCACACATGGCGATGAGAATCATAATTTCTGTGACGTTATAATTTATGATAAATTGTATGCCAGGTAAATTAGATCATTTACACTATCTTTACAGTAGGTTCCTGCGTACAAACAAGATCCTTTATTTAATTCTTGTTAAAATGTAGCTTACCGTATTTTCCGGATTATAAGGCGCACATAAAATGTTGAGAATTTCTCAGAAATAGAAAGTGCGCCTTATAATCCAGTGCGCCTTATATATGAACCAAGAGAGAGGTTCATACAGGATCCTTTACCTCTATCGTGGGCGGCAGGGGTCGGCGGCGGCATACCACAGCACCACCACTATTGGTATATATAAGACCAACTGGCTGCGGGCCCGAAGTGAAAGTGAAAGTACAAATAAAGTGCACGCTTATATTACGCCCCTAATTGGCACCTGGTTCCACAGCACAATCTAGCTCCAACAGTATTAAAGGGAACCTGTCACCCCGTTTTTTCAGATTGAGCTATAAATACTGTTAAATAGGGCCTGCGCTGTGCGTTACTATAGTGTATGTAGTGTACCCTGATTCCCCACCTATGCTGAGAAATACATTACCAAAGTCGCTGTTTTCGCCTGTCAATCAGGCTGGTCTGGTCAGATGGGTGTGTTCACAGCGCTCTTTTCTTCCCCAGCTTTCCGTTGGTGGCGTAGTGGTGTGCGCATGTCCAAGTTCCGAATTCCCTGCGCCCACGTGAAGACACAGCGCGCGATCTGCGCTGTCATCCCTTTCATCGGTGGGGGCGGCCATCTTCCTGGGGCCGCGCGTGCGCAGAAGAGTGCTCTGCAGCGTGTCTGCTGCACGGGGCTTCAGGAAGATGGCCGCGGGATGCCGCGCGTGCGCACAAGAGATCGCGGCGGCCATCTTTCCAAAGCCGAGTTTGCATCTCGGCTTTGGGAAGATGGCCGCCGCGATCTCTTCTGCGCACGCGCGGCATCCCGCGGCCATCTTCCTGAAGCCCCGTGCAGCAGACACGCTGCAGAGTTGATGAGGCTGGCGTGCAGGGGTCCCGTGACGTTCCTATACAGCAGGTGGGGCGGAAGAGCTTTGGCCGCAGGGTGGATGTGACCGGCGTGCAGGGTTGCTGTGATACTTACAGCTCTGTGCGCAGGATCCTTGCAATATATCTGTGCTTTAGCGTTATGGTTTATTTAACGGTAATGTGCTGCGCCTTATAATCCAGTGCGCCTTATATATGAAACAAAATTGCTTATGAGGCGCTCATAGAAAGTGCGCCTTATAATCCGGTGCGCCTTATAATCCGGAAAATACGGTAATCTAAGTAAATAATAGTTAAAAGAAAAAAGTATATTAAAAATAAAGTAAAAAAATGCAAACAAAGGAGAAGAATGTTTTCTTACCTGATCTTGTAAGGACAAAGTGGAGAATGCGGGTACACTCTTTGCCCATTTAATGCTCATAAAAAGAAGCCGTGCTGCAGATTCACATACTGATTCCGTCGCCACTTCATAGAGGTACAAGGGAGCGCCGTTCACTTCATGGGGATACTAGAAAAGTTACTTTATTAGTTTAGCTTTAGGTCATTTATTGTATAAACTGCATAACAAGCTGAATGAGATGTGATTCATTATTAGATTCAGATATTGCTTACTCTGTATTATTATTATTATTATTATTATTATCATTTCTTTCAGTGAAACATTTGCTTCTCTTGGTGCCATTGTCCTCTATAAAAATGATCGTGCTGAATCTACAATAAGCCGTGCAGATTCATTGTGGTTGTGCCTTTGGTTGCTAGGCCACCCCATCTGATTTATATTCATTAGTAGGTTTGAAGGACTCATTTATGAATACTTACAATGGGGAATTTTGGTTTCCATCAGAGTTTCTCTTTAACTTTACATCACATCAATTAGTACCCTCAGAGGGCTTGTAGACCCCCCATGAGTTCAATAAACGTGATTGTGAATATGTGGCTGTGGGATCTCATCATGTTCAGGATCACTGAGGTCTATGTTACTGGTCTGGACATCTATTAACAAAACTTTTCTGTCTTCATCTCTTAGGGCTGTCCCACACGTCCAGATAATTCCGGTACCGGAATAAATCGGTACCGGAGTTATCCGTGTCCGTGTGCCTGGGAACTCACGGAGGCCATACGTGCGGCACACGTGTGCCGCCCGTATGGCGAGTGGGTACCACACGGAGCGTGTGGTACCCACTCTGCATGGTGCTGAAGCTGCGAAAGCTGCGATTCATATCCTCTCTGCAGTAGCGTTTGCTGCAGAGAAAATATGAAGAATAGTGTTAAAAATAAAGATTTAGGTGTCCGCCGCCCCCCCACCCCCTGTGCGCCCCCCCGCTGGTCAGAAAATACTTACCCGGGTCCCCCGTCGGCTGTCGCTCCTTCCTGGTCTGGCCGCGGCTTCTCCTGCATGCGGTCACGTGGGGCCGATCATTTACAGTCATGAATATGTGGCTCCACCTCCCATAGGGGCGGAGCCGACTATTCATGATTGCAAATGATCGGCCCCACGTGACCGCATACAGTAAGCCGCGGCCAGACCAGGAAGGAGCGAGGGAGCGGGTAAGTATTTTCTGACCAGCGGGGGGGCGCACAGGGGGTGGGGGGGCGGCGGACACATGGATCTTTATTTTTAACACTATTCTTCATATTTTCTCTATAGCAAACGCTGCTACAGGGAAGATATGAATACCGGCTTCAGCACCATGTGGGGGGGACAGCGCTTACTGTAGCGCTGTCTCCTGCACGCACACGGACCCCAGACGGAGAATGTCCGTGTGAGGTCCGTGTTTTACGCGGACCCATTGACTCTATTGGGTCCGTGTAATACGTGCGCTCCCACGAACACTGACATGTCTCCGTGTTTGGCACACGGAGACACGGTCCGCAAAAAATCAATGACATCTGAACAGATGCATTGATTTTTATGGGTCTACGTGTGTCAGTGTCTCCGGTACGTGAGGAAACTGTCACCTCACGTACCGGAGCCACTGACGTGTGAAACCGGCCTTAAAGGGTTTGTCCACTACAAGACAACCACTGCTTAATCACTGCACCCCACATAAGATAAAAACAATCAATACTCATTTACTATAGTGGCGCCATTCCTTCATTGTCAGCGCTGATATTCTCGGCTGATCACAGGACATTGTTATATCACATGACTGCTCTTAATTTAAGAAAAGGAGTGATTGCAATTTTTCTGCTTTTCTAATTTTTTTAAAGATTTTTTTATTTTACATTGTATTTTTTACTCTATTTAAGGGACTGACTTGAACCTACGACTCATACTATAGATTGTGCTTGATTTTATACTGCGATATACACTGCAATAATCCACAGGAGTACCATGATGGCAGCGATGAGACCTTCAGCAGGACCCTGGCTGCCATAGCAACCCATTGGCACCCTGCAATAATTTATTGAGGGGATGCCTGAACGGACACCCAGGTGAAATTGCAATACTTAAATGGCGCTTTCTGAGATTTACATTGGGATTCAAAGAGTTAAATAGATGTGAAGGGATCTAGCTCTGGTCGCTGTTAGAGGCAGATACCATCTATATTCAATAGTGAGCAGATGCCTCTGTGTGTAGTGGACTGAGCTCTTCAGTCCGTTCCAAGCATTGATACTCGCTTCGTGACATAATGGTATATGTGCTCATTCCATTCTGAAGGGTGGAAAAGTTTCAATTGCAAAGATTCTAAAAAAAAATAAAACTACATGCAAAAAGTGAACAAAAAAGTAAAGTGTAAGCTGGGTTTGTCACTTTATAGTTAAGGTCCAAATTAAAGGGTCTCCGTCAGCACAGAATAACTATAAAAGCCAAGTACAGGCACTCAGTGCATCACGATGTGGCCAAATAGTTCAGTACACCTTCCCACCTATCTACTTGTTTTCCATCTATCTTCATACTTCTCTAGCTCTATAAAAGCAGAGCTGTCAATCAAAGAAAAGGAAGGTTGGAGATTGAGAGATAACAAGTAGGTGGGAAGGTGTACCTAAATGTTTGGTCATACCAAGGGTGCACTGAGCACCTGTACTTTGAACAGTGATTCTGTGCTGACAGACTCATTTTAAATCACACATATCAAACTCTGGCCCGGGAACCAATTCTGACCCTCAGGGTGATTATACTTGGCCCACAATGCCAGGGACTATGTGGGGCCATTATACTGTATGGAGAACTATGTGGGGTTCATTATACTGCATGGAGGAGTATGTGCAGCCAATTATACTGTACGGAGTACTATGTGGGGCCCATTATATTGTATGAAGGACTATGTGGGGCCAATTATACTGTATGAATGACTATGTGTTGCCTATTATTCTGTATGGAGGACTATGTAGGACTCATTATACTGTATGGAGGACTATGTGGGGCCCATCATACTGTGTGGAGGTCTGTGTTGGATCACAGTTGGGGCATCATACTGTAATAAGTCACCATACTTTGCTGGAGGGGTGCTGTAGGGTCATCATACGGCGAGTGTGGATGGTACGGTGGATGAATTCACTGTGGGGTTATCATACTGAGTTTGTTTCCATATGAAAGTTTCATCATTATATTTGATGATAAGGAAAAACATCCTCAATTGTAGGCTTTTTTGTTAATGAATATTAATGTTGGCATTCAACTTTGCACAAGTTTATTTTGTCCCGTTGTGTATTTGAGTTTGACATCCCTGCTTTAAAGGGACTCTGTCATCACAGAATGACTAGTACAGGCACTCGGTGCTTCATGGCGGGGCCAATCATTTAAAAACGCCTTTCCACCTGCTTGGCTTCCATCACTCTCTGCCCTTTTTTACCTCTATGAAACCAGAGCTGTCAATCAAAGAAGAAGGGGTGGAGATTGAGAGATTGAGGGAAAACAAGCATGTGGGAGGTGGATGTAAATGATTGCACCGAGTTAGTTGGAGAAGTCATTTTGTGCTGACAGAGTCCTTTTAAAGGTGGCTGCTGCCACTGGTAAAAAAACATGGATGCTGTCAGTTGGTCTTAACAAGCATAGAAAAAGACGTTACTAAAGTCACGGATTAGCAGTTACATACGGCACCATGAAAACTAGTGATAAATGAAAATACATTCAATTAAAAGGTAGGGGGAATTCATCACAAAAGGAATGAAGAATTAAAGAATTTAAGTCAGTTTGGCTTAAGGCTGTGCTTTTGATATTTTTGCCAAATTTATCAGCGCCACATGATGCTTGGTAAATTTAACTCATTTATAGATATAACTCTTCGATCTAGACCTATTTTTCCGCTCTTTATTTCATGCCTTTTCTGTAATATTTGTTTTATACATCCTTACAATAAGAAATAATTGATCAATTTGTCTTAACCCTTATTTGCATAGCTAACCACACCTAGATTACACTCACTATAAAAAAGTGGCGAAGGAGGGACATAAAATAGCTGCATTTTTTTAAACAAAAGTATTGTGCAACAAAATTAACGACTTATTAAAAACCTTGATAAATTCCTTACATAAAGTAATAAAAGAAAGCCTGAAAGCAGTATGATCATCATGTGGTAACAGTACATTACAATGGCAG